>NW_011494861.1:2465004-2486480 GCF_000754665.1 Bison bison bison
GGCTTCCCGGGTGTTGCTAGTGGTAAAGAACTCACCTGCCAATGCAAGGGACACGGGTTCGATCCCTGGGTCGGGAAGATCCCCTGGAGGAGGGCATGGCAACCCACTCCAGTATTCTTGCTTGGAGAATCCCATGGACAGAGGGGCCTGGCAGCCTACAGTCCATGGTGTCACAGAGTCAGACATAACTGAAGCAACTTAGCATGTACTATATAGAACAGAGAACTAGATTAACTTTCCCGTGATAAACCATAGTAGAAGCCTGGCATGCTGCGGTCCATAGTAGAAGAGTCGGACATGACTTAGAGACTGAAAAACAACAATACGTGTATAATTGAATTACTTTGCTGTACAGAAGTAATTCACACAACACTGTAAATCAACTATAGTTCAATTTAAAAAAGAAATAGGGACTTCTGAGAGAGTCATTTCCTAGGCAGGTTGATAAGGAGTCTAGGGGTCCCCAAGGAGAGAGGGGTCTGGAATTCTCAAGGAGAAAGAAAGGACAAACTTTTTTTCTTTCTCCACATTCCTTAGGATTATATAACAATAATGTATCCTGCCTAAGGACAGTCTCTGGATTAAACCTTCTGTTATCTTAAAATGTAAATTATGGGAGTAGACCTGGTCTTTACAAGGATGTATCCTGCCTGAGGACAGTGTTATCTTAATGGAAATAGGTCTGATGAGGTCTTTACAACCTCTAGACATTCTTTGGATTATATAACTTCATTGTTAACACTAGCAAGCGGGTACTCTTTCTGACCCCTTCTGATGCCTATGTCAGAAGCTTTCTCTATCTCCTTTATACTTTAATAAAACTTTATTACACAAAAGCTCTGAGCGATCAAGCCTCGTCTCTGGCCCCGGATTGAATTCTTCTCCTCCGGGGGCCAAGAATCCTGGTGTCTTCACGTGATTCAGCAACAACCTTTCACTTCCCTGGTGGTCCAGTGGTTGAGACGTTGCCTTCCAATACAGAGGATGCTGGTATGATCCCTGGTTCCGGAGCTAAGCTCCCACGTGTCTTGTGGCCAAAAAACCAACAAAACATAAAACAGAAGCAGGATTGTAACAAATTCAATAAAGACTTAAAACATTTGAAAAGAAATAAGCTTTGCTTACAATGGGAATAAATCAATAAATAGGAGTGGCCAGCAGTAGGGCTAGAGTCTGCAGGTGACGCCTCCCTGACCTCAGCCCCCCTCAGCCTTCCTCTCAGTCAACTGGCATGCAAGGCAGTTCTCCCGACTCTGAGCACCAGCCAGGCTGGGACGCCGGGTGACATAAGGACGTTAAGCAATCCTTCAGGCCAGAGAATCCCCACACAACAAATTCATTCTGTGCTGTAAAGAACTTGGCTGCACCCCTGCTCGGGCATTTGAGCTCTGAATTGCTGCCCTGGCACTCTGGAGACAGAGAAAGGAGAAATGAGCTCAGGAACTCTGGGAAGAGACCTTTAAACCTGCTTCAGAAATCAGATTTGTCTGGCCACCCACTCACCTGCCCTCTAGGTTTGTATGAAAGGAAGGGACTCTGGAGGGCTGCCTGTGAGGCATGGAAAACAGAGCCAGGAAGGGCAGGGGTCAGGAAAGGGGTTGAATGGGACACACAGACATGGGGGCCTCCCAAGTGAGACCCTTTCTCCTGACCCCGGGAAGCTCTGGGGCAGCCAGAGGTAAGAGCTCTCTCACTGGTGTTGGGATGAGCAGATGTGAAACTTACAGACACAATAACCAGCCTGCACTCCTTCCATTTGTTCAGGCCAAGCTCTGCCCTCCTACCCACAAGGCAGGTTTCATGCGGACCCTTTCTTCCTCCCCAAAGTGGCCTTGGATGCTTGCTCATTCATTCATTTATTCATTCAACACCCTTCCATTGAACATCCCCCTGGGTACCAGTGAACAGAGAGGGAGGGCAGAGTTGATTAATGAAATTCAAGTTCTAAACTCCAGCTAGAACTCATGGCACCAATCATTACAGCTCAACCCCCTCAGGTATCCATTGAAAAACAGGGTCTCCCCGGGGATGCCAATAGGGTCTCCACAAGGGCTTCTCTTGTGGCTCAGTCGGTAAAGAATCTGCCTGCAATGTGGGAGACCTGGGTTCAATCCCTGGGTTGGGAAGGTCCCCTGGAGAAGGGAAAGGCTACCCACTCTAGTATTGTGGCCTGGAGAATTCCATGTATAGTCCTTGGGGTTGCAAAGAATCAGACATGACTGAGCCACTTTCAGGGGTGCCAAAGAAGGTGACCAAAATTGCCCAAGAAAGACTGGGAAGGCTTTCCCAGAGGAGGGCCAATCCGAGCTGGGTCCTGATGGCTGAGTAGGAGTTCATCTCAGAAGGAGAAGGAAAAAGAGGAAAAGAGGAGGTGCAGTGCAGGGTGGAGGGGAGGCAAAAGGGCATTCTAGGCAGAGGAGTAAGCACGTTTAGGCACAGAGGTGGGAAAGTTACGGTATTTGGGGAATCAGCAAAATATAAAAGTGGGGACTTCTCTGGCAGTCCAGTGGTTAAGACTCCGAGCTTCCAATATAGGGAACGCGGGTTCAGTCCCTGGTCAGGGAACTAAGATCCCACATACCATGCAGTGCTGCCAAACAACAACAACAACAGTGGATTTCTGGATTTCACGCGAACTGTGCAGAGAGGGTACAAGGAGGTGTCTTCCATCAGTTCCACATCCCCGGTGAAATATCTCTGGCCTTGCCCACCCATCTCCTTCCTCACCTGTATGAGTTATCCAGTGCCATGTAACAAATTATCCCTAAAATTAGCAGCTTAAAACAACAACAAACATCTAAATGTATTATCCTTTTCTGTTTCTGCGAGACAGGAATTCAGGAGCAAGCTTGCTCTTGGTCTCTTTTGAGGTTGCAGTTAAGATATCAGCCAGGACTGTGGTCATCTGAAGGCTTGGGGCTGGAGGACCTACCTCCAGGATGCTACACTTTCATGGGGCTGGTTGCTGGCAGGAGGCCTCAGTTCCTCTCCACATGGTGGTAGCTTCCCCAGAGTGAGTGATATGAGAGAACAGGGCAGAAGCTGCCTTTATGTATATGTATGCATGTATGAGTGCTAAGTCACCTCAGTCGTGTCTGACCCTTTGAAACCCCATGGACTGTAACCCACCAGGCTCCTCTGGCAATCGGATCCTCCAGGTAAGAATATCAGAGTGGGTTACCATGCCCTCCTCCAGGGGATCTTCTCGACCCAGGGATTTAACCTGCATTTCTTGTGTTTCCTGCACTGGCAAGCTGATTCTTTACCACTGGTACCACCTCGGAAACCCTATGTATATGTATATTTGTGTGTGTATATATATACACACACACAAATGTGTGTGTGTGTGTGTGTGAACTGGCCTTTTTTTTTTTTTGGCCACATCATGCATATGGGATCTTAGTTCCCTAACCAGGGATGTAACCCACACCTCCTGGATTGGAAGGGTGGAATCTTAACTACTGGACCACCAGGGAAGTCTCTGAACTGGCCTCAGAAGTCACAGTAATTTCTATAATATCTTATTGAACCCTCATTCAATATGAAAGAAGACCATATAAGGGTGTGAATATCAGGAATTGGGGGTTCTCAGGGATACCTCCCTGATAGCCTTAGTGGGGACAAGCCCTTCTACAGAATTTCAGGGAAGCAGACACTCAGACTCCGAGGCAGTCTTTTCCATCAGTTTCTATGAGACTTTTCAAGGCATCTTCCAATGGTGACTGGTGAGGCTATGGTGTCAGACAGCCTAGTGATGACTGACCCTGGGCCCAGAGGGCTAGGGCCAGAAGGACCATCTGTGTCTCTCAAATCATGCCAACACATAAGACAGAACCCATCCCTGGTTGTGGTCCAACTGGCCACATGGCTTCTGGAGTGGTTATCTTCAAAGCAGGCTCATAAATGTGCCCTCCAGCACATCCTTATGACATTGCCAGTTGGATGGCCCACACCAGGCAGGGACCAGTCATGTCAGTGAGACCCATGCCAGGCCTCGGACCCATTGAGAGGTTAGTGTGGTAGTTGGGGCATCTGAGTAAGTCTCTACATGCCTGGCCCAGGTCCTCGACAGCTCAGACCTGCTGGCCCCTCAGGCTGTGCAGGCCTTATGTAATTGGAATGCCAGACAGCACCTGCGGACAATTTTATCACACTCTGTATAATGTGTAAATACCATTAAGTTAGACAGATTTTCTCATTAATTCTCGGTCCCAGTGACAGACCAGGAATTAACACAATTGATTTTCCAGTCCCTACTCATTATCAATCATCCCCCTAGAACTTAGTCACATTTCATCTGTTCCACCTGGGCCCCAGCATCCATTTGGAGGCTTCAACATATATTAAACTAATAAAGAGCAATGGGCACTGCCGTGTCTGCCCTGGAAACCAGTGGGGAGGCACAAAGAAAGAAATCTTGGGCAAAGAGTTGCTTCTGGGGCTTGTGTATGGAAGAATGGACAGTCCTGGGGGCGCAGTCTTGTCCCTGGGATGCTGGCATTGGCCAGCAGGTGCTCAGGTGGGGGCATTAGCGACTGCATCCATTATGAATTGCCATGTGACAAACCACCCCAAAATTTAGTGACTTGGAACAACAATGGAGGTGTTTGCTCGTGATTCTGTGGGTGGATGACTTGGGCCAATCTTTTCTGGGTTCCTGTGCAGTCAGCTGGTGGCTGGGAAGAACAGAGGGTCTAAAACTGGCCTGGAACTTCCCTGGTGGTCCAGTGGTTAAGAACCTGCCTAGCAAAGCAGGGAATATGGGTTCAATCCCTGGTCCTGGAAGATTCCACATACCATAGGGTAACTAAGCCTGTGCACCCCAACTGCTAAAGCTGGTGCACCTAGAACCCATGCTCCATGACAAGAGAAGCCACCACAATGAGAAGCCCGAGTACCGCAACTAGAGAGTAGCCCTCACTCACCACAACTAGAGAAAGCCGTGCATAGCAAGGAAGACCCAGCACAGCCAAAAATAAATGAATAAAAAATTTTAATAATAAAACTGGCCTCACCAACATGTCCGGTGGTTGGTGCAGGCTGCCAGCTGGGTGGTCTGGGGACCTCAGTTTGGACGGCTCCTCTCTTCTTCATGCGGCCTCTCTCCTTTCAGGAGGCTGGACCTGGACCTGCCTCCTTCATGTGGCTATCCACCCAGAGCGAGGAGAACAGAAGCTGAAGACCTGTTGAGGTCTGGGCTGGGACAGTGTACAGCTTCCTTTTCATTATCCTCTATTGGTCAAAGTAAGTCAAGGATCGACTCAGATTTAAGGGACTGGGTAGGAGGCTCTGCATCATGACGGGAAGAGTGGGGCAAAAGCACCCTGCTAAGGGGACCTGCCACAGGAAGGGGGCTTGTCCCAAACAGGGTGCCATAGTCACCAGTCTGGGATCAGGCTCTCGGGCCCTCCTCCAATGGACAGTTTCTTTCTGATCCTTCATGCCAAGGGGAGGTGGCAAGCACTGAAGACCTGACTTTGGTACCCACCAAAGCAGGAATGAAATGTGCATTGCAGTGACATAAACAGTGACCACACCCAACGCTAAGGGAGGGGATAGCAGATGGGGGGAGGAGATGACCCACATCAAACTCTTTCTTAAAAATTTTATTGGAATGTAGTCAATTTACAATGTTGTGTTAGTTTCTACTGTACAGCAAAGTTAATGAGTTATACACATATACATACACTGTTGCTGTCGTTCAGTCACTGTCTTGGCTGAGTCTTTGTGACCCCCTGGACTGACCGCAACAGGCCAGGCTGCCCTGTCCTTCACTATCTCCTGGAGTTTGCTCAAACTCATGTCCATTGAGTCGATGATGCCATCCAACCATTTCATCCTCTGTATACACATATCCACTCTTTTTTTAAAATTAGTTAATTTATTTTGGCTGCACTGGGTCTTCATTGTGTGCACAGGCTTTCCCCAGTTGCAGCGAGTGGTGGCTACTTTTGGTTGCTGTGAGGGCTTCTCATTGCAGTGGCTTCTTTTTTTGTGGAGCACAGGTTCTAGGCACCTGGGCTCAGGAGTTGTGGCTCAAGGGCTCTGGAGGGTAGGCTCAGTAGTTGTGGTGCATGGGCTTAGTTGCATGTGGGATCTTCCCAGACCAGGGATCGAATCCGTGTCCCCTGCATTGGCAGGCTGATTCTTTACCACTGGACCACCAGGGAAGTCCTCATGTCACAGTCTTAATCCTGCCTCCATCGGACTTCAGCGCCCCAGGGGATGCTTCTGGGCCATCTCACCCACAGGGGTGAGTGGTATTACAATTAATTTTAATAGTAACAAAAGCACACACACAAGTAAATACATTCCAAACAAGTGCATGTTGTGCGTGAGGTACTCATTCCAGTTCCAAATCCAAAATAATTGTGGATTATCCACTGCTTTTGACTACTTGTTCCATTCCACCCTCACAGCAATTATCTCAATAAAATATTTACCCCCAAAGCCCTTTGTCAAACAGTATTAACAATCTCTACTAGACAAAGGGCTTTGGAGGGGTAAATATTTTATTGAGGTGTAATGTCCATTCAGAAGAACTCACAAATTGTAAGGGTATATATATCCTGGAGGAGTGACTGGACGTGAGCAAGCCTTTGAGGCCACTTTCCTTCCATTTTCTCCTGGACAGCGGTCATCACCCAACCCTTGTCACTTGGAAAGCGTGGCAAGCTATTGGACAGTGTGGAAGTCAGGTGAGCTGGCAGGGACGAAGAGAGGAGGGGAGGGTGAGAGACCCTTCCTGAGTGCTTCCTAGAGCAGGACAAAGGGGCTACAGGGGGAGGGGTGAGCCCTCCCTCAGCTCTGATGTTCAGTGAGCCTGCGCGTTCACCAAGAATCATCACTAGGCAATAATAACCATCTTTATGGAGACCATTTCAGATGAATTCTAATGTGCTTTATTATGTGACTTTTTTTTAGAAGTTCTGCTACAGGGAGGTGAAAGAGGTTCTGAATATTAAGTAATAAGAGATTACAAAGGGCATCTCTGCTAGGTGGGCTCATCCCCAGTTAATTAGCTCCCTAATACCCATCAGGTAGGGAGGATGGCAGAACAGGGTCTCCCCAGATCCCACTCAAGGATTAGGCTCTCTTTCCTTTCATCAAAGTTGTCCAGGTGGACCAGGGTGCTCTCTGCCACCCTGGGAAACCCCTGGCTGGGGGCCTGAGCTCACCTGTAATCAGCCCCTGGACCCCAGTAGGGGAGGAGGCAGGCAGAGAGTGGTGTGGCTCCAGGTGAGGCTTCAGGGTCATGGGGGATGGACAGGACACTGGGGCCTCCATCTACCCCTTCTTTGCCCCATCTATCCCACTGAGATGTGGAGGAGGCACCAGTGGGGACAGAGGGGGTCCCATCTCTGAGCCTCCAGGGTTTGAGGGTCAGCAGAGCATTTAAAGTTCTCCCCATACTCCAAACAGGTGCAGAAGGGCTAGGATAGTTCTTAAGTCTTGTACTGTAAGTCTCAAAGCAGAATGGGGGCTTCCCTGGTGGCTCAGGGGTAAAGAATCTGCCTACTACTGCAGGAGACATGGGATCGATCCCTGATCCGGGAAGAGCCCACATGCCATGGAACAACTAAGCCCATGGCCACAACTGCTGAGCCTGAAGCCTTGAGCCCTAGAGACCATGCTCCAAAACAAGAGAGTAGCACCTGCTCACCACAACCAGAGAAAAGCCCATGCAGCAATGAAGACCCAGCACAGGCAAAAGTAAATAAATAAATAAAGCCTGAGTTGAATCTTTATTTTTTAAAAAGAATGGGGCAACCAGTGGTGCATGGAAACAGGTCCCTCTGAGAATTGACTCCCCTAAATCCCTCATTCTCTCATCCAACCCCTCAGGCTCTCCCTCCCAGGGCAGCAGCCCATGAGCTGGACAATTCTCTTCTCTTCTGTCTCCCATCAAAACTCACCACCTCACACAGCACTCATTTTGGGCCCCATCGCCTGTTCTCCATAGCGACGGGTAGATTTTTTTTGCCCTCTGTGAGCCCTCCTCAGTTACACACTTATATTTTAGCAAGGACCTCTGGGAGATATAACGCTTTCATTCACAGGGCTGACTGATGATGGAATCTGAGGCACCAGGCAGGTTGCTGCAGAGCTATTTAGGTGCAGGAGAGCCTCTGAGCTTCCATTAAATCATAGCCACGGTGACCTGATGTAAGAGGATATACTGCACTTTCCCTGAAAAGTTTTCACCCGCAAACCAGCATGCTGCTGTCACGTGTAGGGTCCTGCCTTTAAGAATGTGCTCAGCAGCAGATCACTGAATGAATGGTTGAATCCCAAACAAAAATGCAACCCAGGACTTTGATCTCATCAGCTCTTGACCTCATGTTGCTGCTGTTATTTAGTCACTAAGTGCTGTCTGACCCTTTGCAACCCCATGGACTGTATGTAACCTGTCAGCCTCCTCTATCCATGGGATTCTCCAAGCAAGAACACTGGAGTGGGTTGCCATTTCCTTCTCCAGGGGATCTTCCCGAACCAGAGAGTGAACCTGCCTCTCCTGTGTCTCCTGCGTTGGCGGGAGGGTTCTTTACCACTGAGCCGCCGGGAAGTCCCCTTGACCCCACCCAACCTCCCAGATTCTGAGAGTCAAGGCAGAAGGCCAGAGGTCCCCATCATCCCTTTCCCCAATGTCAATTAAGTGTCCAGTCCAGGTGGTGGACCTCAGAGAGAAGGAAGGAACCAGTCCTCAGCCAGGGCAGCTCCTCCCCAAGGCTGACCCAGACCACTCAGGGCAAGGGTGGAGGTCCTTCCCGCACCCAGTCCATCCCAAACTCCAAATCCCACAGAAATGCAACCTTCCAGAAAGAGCCTGAAATAGACACACAATTCTGTCTCGGTTTCTCTGTTCCCCCTCCTGCACTTAAGTGCCTATTAGGGATAAAGGGACGGGAACAGAGGACAATAACATCTGTTTTTCCAACAAGCTCATGACAATGTGGATCCGGGGGCGGAGCTCATGTCAGCACAGGCGCCCAGATGCAGCCCCACGGTTGCAGAAGCAACCGGCACTCCATCATTTCTGAGATTATCTCCCCGTTGTCCTCCTGCTTGTTTGCTTTATCCTCACCCGGGGAGCTATCATTGCTCTCCGCAGGATCAGATCTGCCTCTCGGCTTGCTTTTTATCTCTGTCATGGGCTGGGCTTCTGCTTCAGAAGAAAGTTGGGACTCTCAAGTCCTCCGATCTTGGTGCTGCCTTCTCAAGGCTGGGACCAAGGTCAGGATGCTGGTCCACACCACAGAGCCTGGTGGAAAGAGCACTGGGTGAGGAGTCAGAGGACTTGGCTTCTAATCCCAGCTTGGCCACTGGCTCTGTGACCTCTCAAGGATGGATCTGTCTAGGGATATTGAGAGTACGGTGCTTAACTTTGCAGCAGGAGCCTCGGTTTCCTCATCTACGAGATGGACGACACAAATCATAACTCCATCCTGGAACTGAGATGAGTCCCACATGTGATGCACACATGAAAGTGAACTGAAAGTGGCACTCAGGCGTGTCTGACTGCGAGTTCACGTACTATGTAGCCTGCCAGGCTCCTCTGTCCACAGAATTCTCCAGGCAAGAATCCTGGAGTGGGTTGCCATTCCCTTCTCCAGGGAATCTTCCCGGCCCAGAGATTGAACCCAGGTCTCCTGCACTGCAGGCAGATTTTTTACTATCTGAGCCACTTGGGAAGCCTGATGATGTGAACCTAATTCAGGTCAGACAACAGAAACATTGAGGACAAGGGCCCTGAGGCACTGCAGTGTGGGTTTTGGTAGGAAATTTTGTCTGAGGCTGTTCAGCCCAAAGATGATATCTGCCAAAGATGCAGGAGACATGCTTCTGTTCCGGACTGGAGGGACGGCTGAGATGACCTCAGGCTGCACAAAGCAAATAGAATCATCCATCCTCCTCTCAGCAGTGGTAACCCCAAGACGCTCTCCCTGATGGGCCCCTCAACCCTGCTTCTTCTACCTCTCCTTCAATAAACACAGGGCAACTAGTTCAAGAAGGCCCCATGTGCAGGGGGAGCTGGAAGAAGGGTTAGGGAGGGAAGCAGGAGGAGAGGCAGGAAAGGGAATGGGAGAGGAAGACAATGATGAGAGAAGCAGCTGTGGTTCTTTCCATATTTTAAAGGAGATTTAAATTGAAAATGAGGTTTACAAAAAACAAAAACAACCCATCACACTTTCCACCACCCTCCCTGCCTTTGTAAGGAGAAGCATTGAAAATGAACAAGATTTTAAACCAAATGAGCGCTGCGTAGAGAGTAAAAGAGCCGATTCAGGTGGAGGATCTGCCATTCTGTGACCCTGTGACCTTGCGCAAGCACTGGTCTCAAGGTTGTGGGGAGGTGGGAAGGAAACCCTCCCAGAGAAAGTGTGGTAAACTTGGAGGATGGAGACTGTACCCCTGGGCAGTGTGGACTGTACCACTCCCAAGGCTTAGACCCCCTCCTCCCAGCAGCCCAGGCCACTTCCAAGAGCAGCCAGCCAGACTGGGTGATCAGACCCTCTGCAAGGGACTGGAGAACGGGTACCGCAGATCTCCCCAGCCGGCAGTGGGGCGTCTGGGGCAGGGCCTGGCCTCTCCGGGGGCGGAGGTGGGGGGGGGTACCGCCTGAGGAAGCAGGTCTTCTCCCAGCTCGCAGGCTGAACAAGATTAGCTTGCAACCGAGGGCTGGGGGCTCAGATTTCACAGCAGTCTTCCCCACCTGACTAATCCGCTCAACACCTCCCCGCTGTCCCTTCTCAGAAAAGCAATGGCTCTTCTCATGAAAGCAGCCTGCCCCATGCCCCACCTCTGTCCTGAGCTGGCAGGATAACGGACTGCTCCATCTCCCTGCTCTGCCCGAGCGGCTTGGGGCTATCATTTGCTCACAGCCCCCGTGGTTTCCTTTTATCCTCTCTGGAATTGCACGGAGATTGGTTATCTGGTAATTGAGATTGTTTTACAAGGTGTCGCTCATTGCATTGAGTTTCATTAATTTTCAGCTCATCCTGAACACCCAGAGCAATAACTGCCCTGTCAGTGAGGAAGCAGAGGGGTGGGTGTCCCTGCATGTATACACATGCACACACATACACACGTGTACATAGGTGCACACACATGTATGTGGGCAAGTTTTTTTTTTAATATAATGACAACCCTGGTAAAACAGACTTCAGATGTTTGCTGAATGTCCTTCACTGGTTGAACCCTGACAGGAGCCCCAGGAGATGAGGGCATCACTCCCCATGGCACTTAGGAAATATGATGCCCTGAAAATTCCTTTAACTTAGAGATTTTTTATTTTTGGCCACACTGTGTGGCATGAGGGATCCTAGTTCCCCAAACAGGGATCAAACCCACGCATCCTGCAAAGGAAATGAGGAGTCTTTATTTATTTATCTGGCTGCACTGGGTCTTTAGTTGCAGCATGCAGGCTCTAGTTTCCTGACATGGATCAAACCAGTGTCCCCTGAATTGACAGGCAGGTCCAGAGTCTTAACCACTGGACCACCAGGGAAGTCCCTAACTTAGAGATTCTTGAAGCTCCTCTGAATGACAGGCCACTTACATCCGTACATAAGACCATCTGTCTCTCCATCCAATACTCTCTTAGCACCTGCTCAATGGTCAGGCTCCCAGCGCCATGGGGCATTCAAAGAGGAAGCCATTTAGACCAGACGAAAGGCTTCTTGAGGAAGCCCCAAGACCAGAAGCTCAGGGGTACTAGGCTCTGGTAGGGGAGGGCCAACTGTCCCACAGTTACCCCACTGGGATTCCAATCTCCTGAGCAAAGGTTCTAAATGGGTTTCCTCATAGAACCTTGCATGGGTGCCAAAGCAGAGCCCCCCCCCCCCCAGGAAATTACTAAATGGATCCCCTCCCCAATGCACACATAGAGTTTCACAGTGAATAGTTTCATTTCTCTTCAGTCTCCCTTACTATTTTATAAGCCCAGTGGGGCACGGACTTGGTCACCTTGTATTTTTAGCTTTTAACACAGCGCCTGACACTTATCAGTGGAACAGTGGTAAAAAAATCTGCCGCCAATGCAGAAGATGCAAGAGATGCAGGTTCAATCCCTGGGTCAGGAAGATACCCTGGAGCAGGAAATGGCAATCCTCTCTAGTACTCTTGCCTGGAAAATCCCAAAGACAGAGGATCCTGGCAGACTACAGTCCATGGGGTCACAAAGAGTCAGACACGACTGAGCACACACAGTTTCAGTTGACACTCATCAGATGCTCAGTGAATGTTTGTTGAGTGAATGAATGACTGTACCAGGTATTGCTCCAGTGCTGTGAAGAACACCATGATGTCATCTGTGGGTCTTCTGCCCTTTAGTGGGGAAGTCTGAGATCATACAGAAACAACCACACTCTAAAATATTCATCAGTAAGAGAGGAAAGGGGACTCTAACAAATGTCTGGGCTTCCCAGGTGGCTCGGTGATAAAGGATCTGCTGGCCAGTGCAGAAGATGGGGGTTCCATCCCGGGGTCAAGAAGATCCCCTGAAGAAGGAAATGGCAACCCACCCCAGTATTCTTGCTTGGGAAATCCCATGGACAGAGGAGTCTGGCAGGCTACAGTCCATGGGTTGGAAAGAGTCAACCATGACTTAACAACAAAATAACAACAAGAGGTGCCTGCTACATCCCAGGCACCATGCTAAGTATTCTCTGAACATATTTCACTTAAACTCAAAAGTACCCTACAAAGCAAATACTATCATCCTCCTGTGTAGAGAAGGAACTGGAAGCTCATGGCTTGGCTGAGCACATCCATAGGGTGAGTGATACAGCCTGAACTGAATTAAACCCAGTGCTGTCAGACTCCACGAGTGTTTCACAGTGAAGTTCCATGAGTGATGTCGGAAGTGCTTGTTTGTCTGTCTTTCCTCTTGGACTGTAAGATTCCTGAGGATAGGAAACTGGTCTCTCTCACCAGTACACCCCAGAGCCTAGTGGAGGGTTGGAACATAATTCTTGCTCATTTAACTGTAACTGACTGTCTCTTCTCACAGCTGCCTGCAGGTGGCGCCACAGAGAAGCAGAGGTGAGAAAGAGGCTTTTATCCTAGCCAGTGAATTGATCAGAGTCTGCGACAGTGGGGAGTGGAGAATGTAATCTCTGCACAGCTCTTGTGCCTCTGTTATGACACTCAGGATGACGTCAGAATAAAACATGTATGTGTGCTCCCCACCAGTCCACTATGAGCCTAAAAGGCAAGGGCATACCCATTCATCTTGAATCCTAGGACAGAGTTGGCACCCAGTAGGTTCTCAGTGAAGGTCTCTGGCCAGGATAAGCATTGGCTAGAAGGCCCTCACCGATGACCTCTGACCCCACATCTGGGCTCCTCCTCACCTGCTATCCCCCAGTTTCAGTGCAGCCTGGAGCAAGGCAGTCTTCCCATTCTCCCAACACGATGCCTTCCCTGGGCCTTGTCTCTCAAGGCCATTCATCTTGATTAGGTATTGGCAGCCTTGGCTGATTAAATACCCACCTCCCCTCCTGTTTGTGTCTCCGTGAGGAAGTGTCAGGGTTTCTCATTCTTCAGGCTTTGACCTTGGCAGTGATGTGACAGCCCTCAGCACACCTGCCTCAGTGCTGCAGTTGTGTGCTGAGTTGCCAATGACATTGATTAGGGAAAACTTCATCTGCACTCTTGGGCAGCATCCCAGGGACTTTCTCCAGCTAGGCAAATTGGGAACAGCTGTCCACCAGCACCTCAAGCTTCTGAGAAAACCATCAGCCTCATGGCCACCTCTTCCTGGAAGCCTTAATCATGACTCATCATCACCTCCTCCAGGAAGCCTTCCTGATCAGTTCCATCCAGCACCCCATCTCTACCCTCAATGCACTGTGGTTGTCAGGGGTTAGCTGACCATTGACATGCGTCAGCCTCCCCTCACTGAACACAGAGAGGGGACTGTATCGCAAACACATGTAACTCTCAGCTCCAGATGCTGCTCATCCTGAAGGCAGGGAGGGGCTCTGCCTCCCTGAAGAGACTGAAGTCTCCCCCAGCCACATGTTCAGGAAGCAGAGTCACTCATATCCCCGATGTGGGCACTCAGATTCAGTGGCTGGGTGAGGACAGCAAGAAGCACAGAAAATGGAGGTAGGCACCTGGGGGAACAGGAGGAGAAATTTTACCTGAGGATGGACCTTCCTGTGTCATCATGGGCGGGCAGGGGCAGATTTGACCCGAAACCTCAGCCCACATGGCCAGAGCAGGTTAGACAAGTGGGTTTAATTATTATCTCCACAGAGTTGGCCTCCTGGGGGTGCTGGAGGGCACAGAGCAGACGGTTTGCCCTCTGGTCTTCCTAACCTAGAAGACCAGAGGGCAGCAGCCCAATGCCAAGGCCAAGGGCAGTGCCCAACCCTTGGTACCTACCTCCTCTATGTACAACTGCTTGACTCTTCGGCCAGGTCTCAGGCTCTCTGCTTCCTGTGTTAGAGCACCACCAGCAAGGAGCACACTGTCCTACCTGGAACCACCTCCTTAGCCCTGAGCCACCTCCCTGGGCCCACTGCCGGCCTGGTCGCTCACATACTCTTGGGAGCCACCCCAGGAGCCCCTGCCTAAGAGCATTGGTGGGACTGAGGAAGCGGTGAAGACTGTGTCATTCTCGATGCTTCTAAAATTCCCTTCTCAGGCACCCACACCCCCAGCCTTGCTTCCCCCTCCCTCACCACCCACCCACTCCCCAGGGCAGACCAATTAACTGAGACTCCAGGGTACAAGGCACTGCAGGACATGCAAAGACACAGAAGAGGTGCAGAACTTGCATTGAAGCAGTTCAGGTAAGAACCGTGGCTCTATCACTTACTAGCTGGGTGTGTGAGCATGCCGTCGCTACAGTCGTGTCCGACTCTGTGTGACACTCATGGACTGTAGCCCGCCAGACTCCTCTGTCGGTGGGGATCCTCCAGGCACGAGTACTGGAAAGGGTTGCTACGCCCTCCTCCAGGGGATCTTCCCGACCCAGAGATCGAACCCATATCTCATATCTCCTGCATTAGCAGGCAGATTCTTTACCACTAGCGCCACCTAGGAAACCCAACTAGCTGGGTGACCCTGGGCAAATGTAAGCATCTCCCTCAACCTCAGTTTCCTCTCTCATGATAAAAAAAAGATCTTAATACACCATTCCTGAGGTTTTCTGAGGCTTAAAAGAATGTATTTAGGGCTCTCCTGGTGGCTCAGTGGTAAAGAATCCGTCTGCCATTGCAGGAAACACAGGTTCAATTCCTGGTCTAGGAAAATCCCACACGCCATGGAGCAACTAAGCCCATGCATGACAGCTATTGAGCCTGTGCTCTAGAGCCCAGAGCTGCAACGACTGAGGCCATGTGCTGCAACTACAGAAGTCCGAGCACCCTAGAGCCTGTGCTCCCCAACAAGAGAAGCCACTGCAATGACAAGCCCGTGCACTGCAACTAGAGAGTGCCCGGCTCCCCGCAACTAGAGAAAAGCCCATGCAGCAACCAAGACCCAGCACAGCCAAAAATAAATTAAAAATAATTTTTAAAATAATAATAATGTAGTTAAGCTTTGAGAACAATGCCTAGCACATGATAGCTTTATTACTGTCATTCACTAAGTATTTCAGGAAACATTTATTTATTTAGAGGCTTCCATGTACCAGGATGGAGAAGGAAATGGCAACCCACTCCAGTATTCTTGCCTGGAGAATTCCATGGACAGGGGAGCTTAGCGGGCTACGGTCTGTGGGATCGCAAAGAGTCAGACACAACTGAGCACGCAGCACGTGTACCAGGAAGATGAGCTGGATCTTAAAAGATCTTAAGAGGTACTGCCCAGCTTCCTTTCCCCTCCCAACCCCTTGCTGCTCAGGGGCAGCTGATGTGAACGGTCAGAACTCTCACACCTGCCGGTCAGCCCTACAAGTCCAGCTGCTCCCAGAGGTGGCTCGGTCCTTCAGCTCCTGCTCTGAGCCCCCAAGCCCTGTGCTTAAGATGACTTAGGTGAATAAAGTACCCTAGTCCTACCAGCTCCTGGGGGTGCTGACAATAGACAATTGACAAACTAACAGGCGTGTGATACCCACACCATGCTCAGTCCCACCCGGTTACACCCCCTGTGACCCTAATGGGGATAATCCTAAGGCAGGCTAGGAGACAGAGGGACAAGGCTATGGCAGGAGTAAGGGGGTGCGGACTTAGGGTGCCTCTGGAGTCACAGCACACAGAGGGCTGCCTCTCTGGATGTATGGGGTTGACTAAAATGTTCACTCAGGGTTCCCAGGTGCTGTGTGTGTGTGCTCAGGCGTTCAGTTGTGTCTGACTCTTTGTGACCCCGTAGACTATAGCCCACCAGTTTTTTCTGTCCATGGGATTCTCCAGGCAAGAATACAAGAGTGGGTAGCCATTTCTGTCTCCAGGGGATCTTCCCAACCCAGGGATCAAATCTGAATTTCTTTCCTCTCTTGCATCGCCTGGCAGATTCTTCAGCACTGAGTCACCTGGGAAACCCCAGGTTTCCCGTACCTTCTTACAAAAAACTCCAGTGAATTTCTGGCCAACTTAACATTAGCATCATAGGAGGGCCACAGAGCATCTTCCTTTTACCCTTGAAATCTGGTTGAGCACATGTGATCAAGACCCTCACTGTCCCTCTCAGGACCCTGGGGACCTGCCCGGAGTTCCTGCATCTTGAAGTGGGTCAGTGGCACCTAAGGCGGGAGGGTGGGGGCTTTGCCCCGCGGTTACCACCTTTCCCTGGCCCTGGGAACCTGTCTGCGGGCCCTCCTGAAGAGCCAGGCTTGGCTCTTGTCACCCCGTCAAGCAGGGGACCTGACTTGGTTTGTACCACTGTTTGGCATCCTGGCTTAGTCCCTCACGCTGGGAAGGCTGTCCCAATTTGAAAAAGGGCAAATCACAAATGTCAACTGGCTGAGACCCAAGTGCCAGGTTCTTGCCAGAGGCACTACTTTTACACCAACCTGCACAGTCTGGAGCCCTTAATGAAACAGGCTGACAGTCCATTAGCTGCAGAGTGGTCTGCGGGGCTCAGAGGAAAGGAGCTGTCATCTACCTCCCTTCAAGGGCTTTCAAAGGGGAAATCAACTGTGTGTGCATGTATGTGTGTGATCTTAAAAAAAAAAAAAGAAAGTAGTATCAATCACAGCAGTGCCTGTTAACATGGGCAGACAGACAGCAACCTGACATCAAGAAGCGTCAACATGTTTCTTGTACTCTGTCCTCCCAGCCCCTGGGGGGCAGGTCTGAGAGATGATCCCATAACAGAGCACCCACATCACAGCGTGGGAAGACCCTTAAGGTCTTCTCATATACCCCCTCCCCAATGTCCAAGTCTTCGCTTCAGTGTTCCTAACAAGGAATCAACCTTTCTCTTGAATGCCTCTAGTCACAGGGAACTCACCACCCACTGGGACGTTTCAAACATCTCCCTTTCCAATTCTTCTCACAACTAGAAAGTTCTTCCTGACCTAAGAGCTTAAATTTGGGGCCAAGTAACTTCTACCTGTTCTTCTAGCTTTGCCTTTTTTTTTTGGCTGCACTGGGCCTTCGTTGCCTTGCAGGGGCTTTCTCTAGTTGCAGTGAGAAGGGGCTACTCTTCATCACAATGCACAGGCTTCTCCTGCTGTGGAGCACCAACTCTGGGGATTGCAGGCTTGGTAGTTGTGGTCCATGGGCTTAGCTGCTCCATGGCACGTGGAGTCTTCCCAGACCAGGGGTCAAACTCATGTTCCTTGCATTGGCAGGCAGATTCTTTTCCACTGTACCATCTGGGAAGTCCCTAGCTTTGTCTTTGATGTCACACACACCCACACTCACACACACATCCAACCTCTCTCCAGCCTCCTTTCCATGCTGACATGGTTTTAAGTGTCTTCACCAGTCTGCCTACGGCTTTCTGGACAAGATCCAGCTTAGGAATAATATCTTCAGAATGTGGGTCCCACAATAAGAGATGTAAAATCTCTGCCGCAGCTATTACCAGTGTGAAGATGCACGTGTGTGTATGCAGGTAGAGATTAAGTTCCTGGAGCTGTATTTTCATGCATTTCACATTTCACCCCATATTCTCAAACGCCTTGCTGAAATCCCAGTATATTACATCCAAGGCCTGCTCCTGATCTATCACATTTGCTCTATCCAGAAAAGAACTAAGAAAGAAGGAAGGGTACCCAGGAATGGGCTTAGCCAACCAAACGGGGTCGACAACACAGGGATGGGCAGGACCTGTGCCTTCCTTGTCCTGGACACTAACCTATTCATTCTACCTCAGGTCACATTAACCAACATGAAAGCCAGAGCTCATCACTGACTCCAACTGAGCTTCAGGCCAGGTAACAGGCTGATTTTGGTTTTAATAAAGGAGGTGGTGCTAGTGGTAAAGAGCCCACCTGCCAATGCAGGAGACACAAGAGATGCAGGTTTGAATCCTGGGTTGGGAAGATCCCCTAGAGGAAGAAATGGCAACCCACTCACTCCAGTATTCTTGCCTGGAAAACTCCATGGGTAGAGGAACCTGGTGGGCTCCAGGGATTGCAAAGAGTTGGACATAACTAAGCATACACACACAACAGAAGAGTTGCTAAGATAACGTGATGTATGTCACTGCCCAACTCCAGAAGAGGCCAGCATTGAGCTTCTAAAGGCCTGCTGGGTGGGATTTTGTGCAAAGGTCCTGAAGGGGTGGAAAGTGAAAGTGTTAATCATTCAGTCATGTCTGACTTTTTGTGATCCCATGGACTATAGCCCACCAGGATTCTCTATGGAATTCTCCAGGCAAGAATACTGGAGCAATAGCCATTCACTTCTCCAGGGGATCTTCCCCGACCCAGCAATCAAATCTGGGTCTCTGGCATTGCAGGCAGATTCTTTACCGTCTGAGCTGCCAGGGTGGGGCAGGAGGGAAATGCTTTGAGTAGGTCAGGTGGATGAGTCAGTTCAGGGACAAAGTGAAAGCTTCCACAGGACTGGGCCGAAATGGGGATGGGGTGGCCAGGACAAGAGCCCCCTAGGCCCATGGTACTCAGCAAGGAAGGCTGCTGTCGGGGGGCATTTTGAACCCTTCTAGAGCAGAGTGTCCAAGAAACAAGGGTAAATTCCAGGGCCACCCCCAAGCTTGAAATAGCAGGGAAGCAACCTTACAGACAGTGAGCAGATGGAGCTAGGACCCAGCCAATATTCCTGGCTCTGGCCCCACGGAGGCACAGGAGTCCTGGGCAGTCCTAAGGAGATGAGAACTGACCCAAATGACTGAGGCTGAATTTCCATCCATGTCCACTGGGGGGCAGAGTAAGTCTGACTCACAGATTTAAAAGCAGTGAAGCTGTATCTCAGGGTCAACACCCACCACGTCTGCTGCCGTCACTCCGTGGAGCTTCCCCTTCTAATGGCATATAGTGCTTTGGGGGGGACCCAAGCCCACTGCTTCATATTCACTTGTGGTAAAGCCTTCCTTTGACACAGCAAAGCAGCCTTTTCAGTCTTGCAGAAATTCACCTAACTAGACTGTTATCCATTTTATGTATCTTTGCTGGCTGTGTTCTAGAGGACATACTGTCAAATGCCCAGCAGAAAACCAAACATCCTCTGTCTGCACATTCTCCATCTATCAGCACAGTGACCCGCTGGAGAAAAGTCAAAGTAGGAAAAAGCAGAGGTTAATCTGGCCTGACTGGCTCTTGGCAAACCCATACTGCCTCGGAAAGGTAACTTCTATCTTTTCTAAGGGCTCGTCGAATCCAGTCAAACTCATCACCAAAGATCAGGCATCCTGCCCCTACCCCACCTATGTGCCCGTGCTGGTCTCGAGGTTTATGAGTCAGAGTTCACAAGCAGACGATGAGATAAGCAGCACGAGGAAAACACAGGGAAACTGGAAGCCAGACCACTGATCCACATTTTCCTTTTTTTTAATTAAAAAAACGGTTTTATTAACAAGTCTAAAGAAAACTTTCATTGAATCAAGGGGTGTAATACAAATTATAGAGACCTGCATATAAAGCCTGGCAACGAATCTGGCCTTTTAGAAAGATTTACATATAAAAATATGCATTAAAACCTGCACCAGAAACAGTGCAGAAGTTAACTGACAGCCCCGATAGAAGGCCTTACCAAGGTGGTCTGGTCTATGGACACAGGGAGCTCTCAGGCCCACAGCTTCAGAGGTAAGACTTGTGACAATGCCCTGCTGGTCTTTGAAGGCAGGACTCCCGAGAGCACCAAAATGTCACAAGCCTGGCATAAAACAAAAATGGTGCTGGGAAGACAGGCAGGAGAGAGTGCTGTCCTCCTCACCCTCCTTACTGGGCTCTGACCACTCTTCGAGGATTCTGGAACTCTGCAGACAAACCACCTTTAACTTTAGAAGAACTGCAACTTCCAACTTCTGCAAATGTGTTTTTTTCCAAGTAAGATGCCTAATTCTAACTCAAGAAGCCAAGTTATAATTGGCCTGATTTTAAGGATGAAGAGTTGGTTCTGATGTTATTTTCTGCAGGTCGAGACCCTGACATACCCACCAGAGTGGCTTTAATCACAACAGAAAAAAATGATGACAACAGCCTCGATCTAGTTCTGTCTTGGACCCAAGGCAACCAAGCAATTCTAGCCCAGAAAGTTATATTGCATGGACAATGATATGAAAACCAGCTTGGATCAACTTTGGAATCTGCCCCCCCTCCCCACTCTGGGTGCAAACTATCCCACACAAGGCAAGAGAAGCCTTTGGGAGAATTGGGGTCAGTACAGGACAGAAGTCCCCAAGGAGGAAGACATAGTTTCTTTACTGGTAGGCCTGACATTTTGGGTGATCAGGGTCAGGACTGTTTGACCACTGGCTTATCACTCATGGAGGGGCTACTGTCCTGCGTCAGCTCATCCTGTGGTTCTGTGAAAAGGGGCAACCATCCCTGACTCATCTCTGCTAAGCTGCTGCCCAAATAGCAGGGCTCCATAGATTGGAGAAGGAAATGGCAACCCACTCCAGTATTCTTTGCTGGGAAATCCCATAGACAGGTGAGCCTGGCGGGCTACAGTCCATACAGTTGCAAAGAGTCAGACACAACTTAGCAACTAACAGTGGATGGGAAATACACAAATGGGGACCAGGAAGAAACGGAGGGTGGTCATAGGGGAGCGCAAGGAACAGCAAAGAAGGGCAAGGAGGGGTGCCCTGTGGGCCTCCAATAGCTGGCAAGGACAGCAGGCCTCCACAATTTCAGAGCACCTGCTAGTCACTAAAAGGACGGGGAGGTGGGCGGGAGGACGGGGAGGTGGGCGGGAGGACGGGGGAGGTGGGCGGGGGGGGGCGGGGGGGTCCCTTCCTGTCAGACCAGTGGGTTCCACAGGGAAACCAGCTGCCCTGCCAGTTTTCTCTCCAAAAGCAGAGTGATTTTCTCAGCTACCTCCAGGGTGGTTTTAAATTCCTTCCAAGCCCCCAGCCCAAATGCTTTGTTATGTGGCAATCTTGACGCTTTT
>NW_011494861.1:2486580-2489057 GCF_000754665.1 Bison bison bison
AAGTGAAGGGAGGATGAAAGGGTCTGAGTCACAACTTAGGCAAAAAGCCAGGAGCCCAGCCGGGCTGTTAATGAGCAAAGTCCTCTCTCAAGCAGAGCATTACTGGACCCGAGAGCTCAGGGTGAGACAGGCGCTCCTGGTCACGGGGGATCATCACCACACATCCTGACAGACCAAGGTACGGAGGACATTTGGCTCAATTACTATGGCTCTTCCGGGACAGGAGGCCAATCCTGGCAGCTCCTTCGCCAAGTCTCAGGGCATTTAAATCCACTTAAAAGTGACCTGACAACACCCTCTAGTGGAAATTATAAATAAAACAAGGGCTGTGTGTCCAATTTACCTTCTGAGGCCAGAGTGGTTTCCGGAGTCCCCATAAAACGGAGTAAAATAAGTAAAATAACAAAAACAAAACATTTTCTTTAAGAACGTAATAATAAAAAAAAGGTGGGAGTGCACAAGCCATCTGTAGGCCCCTCGGTGCTGAATCACTTTCTCTCCTCAGATCCTGCCTTCAATGCATCCTAAGAAAGGGGGGCACACTGTATGTGGGGAGGCGGCCACTGGTCCCCTTAGAGTTTGGGCAGACTGCCTGCTGGTGCCAGGATGATGCCGAACACGTAGAAGAGGCCCAGCAGAAGGTTGAGCTTGGCAGTCTTCTGGGGCAGTTTGTTGAAGGTCTGGCTTCGGAACTGCCTCTCAAGGGAGAAGGCCATGGGGATGGTGAGCAGGGGCAGAGCCAGGCTGATGCTGCAGTGCACAGCCAGGATGCTGAAGGCCAGGTAGGGCAGGAAGAGCAGGGTGTTGTAGAGCACATAGGACAGCGTGGGACCGATGAGGATGGCGAGGGTGACGATGCCAGCCTCCCGGTCCGACTCCATGTCCCGGGTGTTGTTGGAATGGAGGATGGCCTCCGTGCTAAGGGCGAGGGGGATGGCGTAGAGCAGTGGGAAGACCGCCAGGGACCCCACCTGGACGGCGTAGGCGAACATCACAGCCAGCGGGCCGAACGTGATGAGGATGACGAGGTCCCCCAGAGCCAGGTACTTGAGTCCAATTCCTATGGCCAGAAAACCCAGAGAGTTGGTGTGAGATCAGGGCTGGAAACTGCGGGTCTGCTCTCCAGTGGAAAGGCCGGCTGCCTGTGGCTGGGCAGGGCATTTTCTTCTCGGACTGGGAGGCGGGGCAGTGGTTGTATTCCCCTCCCCTCCATAGCAAAATCCGAATTCTCCTCTGGTGATGGAGAGGGTCAGAAAAGACTAATCCTTTCACACCCAGTTCAGTCTGAGTCATCCCTGAGTATTCCTTCCTGCTGTCCCTCAACAAAAGGGCTTCCCAGGTGGGGCTAGTGGTAAAGAACACTCCCTTCCAAGGCAGGAGACATAAGAGACACAGGTTTGATCCCCAGGTGGGGAAGATCCCCTAGAGAAGGGCATGACAAACCACTCCAGTATTCTTGCCTGGAGAATCCCACGGACAGAGGAGCTTGGAGGGCTATAGTCCATGGGGTCAAAAAGAGTCAGATACGACTCAAGTGACTTTGCATCCACATCCCCCAACAAAGCTCTGACACAAAGAGCAGGGGCTTCCCAAACTAGTGGTTACCAGTTGGAGGGGGAGTGGAGGGGCAGAACAAGGGTGGGGGAAGGGGAGGGCCAAACTACTGGGTGTGAGACAGGCTCCGGGATGTATGGTACAATAACGTGAGCACAGCCCATATTTTATATAACTGTAAATGCAAAATAATCTTTACAAATTGTGTACATTACAAATTGGAAACGTTTTTGGAAAAAAAGAAGAGCAGGGAGTTCCTAGTCACACACAGTTCAATGGGGAGTCCATGAAGGCTTTCACAGGCCTTACAGTCCAGGGCTTGGCTTTCTTTCACCATCCACCAGCCCCCCCGTAAGACACTGCTCCTGTCAGGAACACCATGAGATTAGCCCCTCATGGAATATCCATCCCAGCTTCTTCCTTTTCGGCCACAACCTCTGGCAGCATCTTCTGGTTTTGAAAGCCCCCAGTTAACCTCAGCAAAATTTCAGGGTTCCCAAACTCCATACAGAGAAACTTTCACCCACATAATAAGGAAGACAGCTAAGAAGGTGAAGTTACAACTCTGCTTCCCCCATCTCTGGTTCCCGTGAAGTTAAAACGCTGAATGATCCCTCATTTTTCCTCCTGTGCTGCTGATTGACCTCAAATCCTGTCTTTCAAACCAGCCCAGTTTCTCCATCCCCAAAGCCACACTCCATCCTGCCTCACTCTATCCCCAAGTCCAAGTCAGGGTCATCTTATGCACTACACTCCCACCCCCAACCCACCGCAACATTCAGCTGGTCCCTCAGCTTCGGGTCTCATAACTGCCTCCCCTCCTTCATCCCGAATTGAATCTCCACACTGCAGCCAGACTTTGTTGTTTAGTCGCTAAGTTGTGTCCAACTCTTTGTGACCCCATGGGCTGTAGCCCACCAGGC
>NW_011494861.1:2489157-2490524 GCF_000754665.1 Bison bison bison
CATTGACATGCGGGTTCTTTACTACTGCACCACCTGGGAAGCCCCTGCAGCCAGAATGGTCCTCTCAAAACACTAAGCTGGCTGTGCCCTTCCGCAAACACATACCAGAACACCCTTATCAACAAGCTGTCCTCAGGATAAGAACAGCCCCAACTCTTTCACCTGACTCAGCTTTGGCCTGGCCCTGCCCTGCCCCCCTCCTGCCTTGCTCTGAGCTCTCCTCCCCTCCCCACCTCTACATCCTTCAGTTCCCCTCAGTTCCTCAGGGCCTTCAGACACTCCCTCACCTCCAGTCCCTTGCCTGGTCAACTCCTATTCAACCCTCAAGACTTTAAAGGTCATTCTTCAACTACCTTCCTCAGCCTGAGACCATATTCAGCCCCCCTGCAATATGCACCATAGCATCCTGACTTTCATAAATTCCACCACACTCGTAATTCTTTTCTTTTTTTGGTGCCGAGTGGCATGAAGGATCTTAGATCCTCAACCAGGGATTGAACCCATGTCCCCTGCAGTAGAAACACGGAGTCCTAAGCACTGGCTGCTGCGGAATTCCCACACTTCTAATTCTTAATCTCCCTCTCTCCCACAAACCAGTAGGTTTCACGAGGGCACAGCTGGCTCCTCAAACCTGACAGGCTGAACTGAACACAGAGCTACAGTAACAAGCACCTGAAATTTGGGACCAAGATCGTGAAAAATGTCCCACTGGGACTGAAACAGGCAAAGCAGCGCAGGAAGAGTGAGAAGCACCCACTCAAAGAGGTGACCCACATATATATTGCTACAGAAGCTTGGGAAACCTCTGATCTAAAGAAGTTACTAAGACATGGCCCCAGGATCAGAAGGTTAAAAGAAAAAAAACTATCGGGTCATAAATTGCATTTTAAACAAATATGAGAGACATTATCTGTAGGGAATCTAAAGGCTTGGCAGCTGAAGAACAAGACGCAGCGCAAGTTTACCTCCAAACTTGTGGTTGGGACTCTTTAGCGCTAAATGACCATGGTTGGTTCTTGGAAATGAAGCATCTCCAGGATAGGCTATAACAGGCATGCTCCCTGAGTCCCACCAACACCCAGTAAACTCATTCTGTACTCCCCACACAGTGTTTTGATAAATAGTTTGGTTGTGTGAGGACACGCCCTCTAGGAGGAAGGTCTCTCCAGCAGCACATGAGCTCTAAATAAGGAAACTGATGTCTTGTGTGATGTCTCACACATTTAGGCAACTGACAGGCAGGACTGCTCCAACTACCGATCCACCAAGTTTCTCCACCAGCTGCCCATCCCTTTATTTCCTCAGCTCTCCAGGCAGACCTCGGGACTCTATGGAAAGAAACAGAACAGCTCTATAGCCTTGATTGA
>NW_011494861.1:2490624-2490932 GCF_000754665.1 Bison bison bison
TGATTGACATCTGGCGAGTACCCAAGAGCACCTCCTTAAGTTGCCTGGCAAAAAAAAAAGACGTGAGCAAGGCTGAACAGGAAAGGAGTATGTTACTGATTCAATGGACATGAGTTTGAGCAAACTCCGGGAGATAGTGAAGGACAGGGAAGCCTGGCATGCTGCAGTCCATGGGGTCACAAAGAGTCGGACACAACTGAGCAACTTCACTTCACTTCACTTCACTTCACTTCACCCTATGACCCAGTAATCTGATTCCTAGGCATTTACCCAAGAAAAAGCAAACACA
Source organism: Bison bison bison (assembly GCF_000754665.1). Lineage (NCBI taxonomy): Eukaryota > Metazoa > Chordata > Mammalia > Artiodactyla > Bovidae > Bison > Bison bison. The sequence continues at coordinate 2,490,914 of NW_011494861.1, forward strand.
AATATCCACAGAAGACTTG
>NW_011494861.1:2491032-2498337 GCF_000754665.1 Bison bison bison
TGGACATGAGTTTGAGCAAACTCCGGGAGATAGTGAAGGACAGGGAAGCCTGGCATGCTGCAGTCCATGGGGTCACAAAGAGTCGGACACAACTGAGCAACTGAACAACAAAAGGTTGAACAGAAACCTGTGCCTGCAAAGATAAGCCCCCACCTTCAACAGACCTTGAACAAAAAAACCACAAAGCTCAGCTAAGGATGAGAGAGGTCTGTCAACCTTCTTGAGGTTATCTGACACTAGAAAATGACATAGCCCTTGAGCAGAAAGTCCTGTTTTCAGAGTGTCTGACCCAAGGCTCACGAGCTCCACCTGATTCAGAGGTGTGGCCCACCTGGGAGTTTCCTTTTAGGTATCCCTTCCTCCCAACTCCCCTTTCCACAGGGGCCAGCACAGTGAAATCCTGGGCCAGTTCTTCACACGGCCAGCCAGAAGGAATTTGTTAAATCAAAATGTTGGCAAGGACATGGAGTAACTGGAACTCTCGTGCCTTGCTGGTGGGAAGGTAAACAAAGTAGAAGCACTTTAGGAAACACTTTGGCAGCTCATAAAGTTAAACATCATCTACTCTTGCCTGGAAAATCCCATGGACGGAGGAGCACGGTGGGCTGCAGTCCATGGGGTTGCTAAGAGTCGGACACGACTGAGCGACTTCACTTCACTTCACTTCACTTCACTTCACCCTATGACCCAGTAATCTGATTCCTAGGCATTTACCCAAGAAAAAGCAAACACAAATATCCACAGAAGACTTGAAAATGAATGTTCAATCATGATAGCCAAAATATGGAAAAAATCCAAGTCACTGAACAGGATAATGGATAAACAAACTGTGATATGTTCATACAATGGCTACCTCTCAGAGATACAAGGAACTACTGATCACATCACAACACAATGAAACTCAAAAACAGGCACAAGAATTCATACGGAATGATTCCATGTACATGATGTTCTGGACCAGGCAAAAGGAATCCACGTGAAAGAAGTAAGAACAGTGGTTGCAGTGGTTCCCACTAGATGGAGAGAGTGGAGTTGAAACAGAAGAAGCACAAGGAAGCTTTTGGGGGTGATGAAAATGTTCTGTATTATGACAGGGGTATGGGTTATCAATCAAACCAGCCAATCTTAAGAGAGATCAACCTTGAATATTCATTAGAAGGACTGAGGCTGAAGCTGAAGCGCCAGTATTTTGGTCATCTGATGCAAACAGACAACTCATTGGAAAAGTCCCTGATGCTGGAAAAGATTGAGGGCAGAAGGAGAAGAGAGCATCAAAGGATGAGATGGCTGGACGGCATCACCGATGCAACGGACATGAACTTGGGCAAACTTCGGGAGATGGCGAGGGACAGAGAGGCCTGGTGTGCTGCAGTTAATGGGGTCACAAAGAGTCAGACACGACTGGATAACTGAACAACAACAACATGAGTTATACAGCTCTATGTATTAATATTTGTCAAAATTCATCAAACTATAAGGCTCAAAATCCATGCATTCCACTGTTCATCAATTATATATCAATAAAGTCAACGTCAAAAAAAATCATGTCAGATTATGTCATTCCTCCACTCAATATATTTCAATGTATCCACATTTATTCATTCAATAAATATTAGGTACTGAGTACATGCCAGGTGGGCACTGTTCTGGACACCATGGGGTTCAGCAGAGAACAGAGACTAAAATCCCTACACCCAGGGAATTTACAGTCTAAGTGGGAAGGTAACTAACACAGTAAATACTTTCTGTGGTTAGAAAGTGATGTGTGCTGTGTAGAAAAAGCAAAGAAAAGCAATAAGGAAAATACTGTAGAGGAAGATAGTGTAGGGAAAACACAGAAAGGGTGTGTGATTTTATTTTTTTTAGCTGCTGCAGAAAGCCTTATTGTTTAGTAGTTTTAAATAGGGCAGAAAAAAAGGCCTTACCAAGCAGCTGACATTTGAGCAAATGGGTGGTGGTTAGAAAACAAATCATACACATAGATGGGGAAACAGTATCCTAAACAGAGGAGACAGCATCTGCAAAGGACCCAAGGCAGGAGCACGTCTGATGCATTCCAGATACAGCTGGGAGGGCAGTGTGGCTGGAGCGCGGTGAGGAGGAGCGCAGGTCAGAGAGCTGGGGGAGGTGGGGGGTGAGAAGATCATGTCAGGCCCTGGGAGTCATTGTAAAGACTTTAACGAGATGCGCGCCAAGGAGAGTTTTGAGCAGAGGACTGACACGGCTGAAGGAGTACTCTGAAAGGGACAAGGGTGGATGCATAGAGATCAGTAAAGCATCAGCCACAATAATCAAGGGAAATGACAGTGGCAGTGGTGGGAGGGGATGAGAAGTGGTCTGGCCCCAAATGCATTTTAGGAGAGTCAACGGGACTTACTGACAGTCTGGATGTGAGATGTGAGAAAGCAGAGTCAGGGATGATGCTCATGATTTGCAGCCTGAAGAACCAGAAGGATGGTGTTGCCATCGAGTGAGAAGGGGAAAGCTGAGGGTACAGCAGGTTTTTGGTGGGGGAGAAGATCAAGAATTTGGTCTCAGACACGTCAAGGTTGAGATGCCTATAACCTCTAAGAGAAGTTACTGAAGTTGGACCTTGGGGCTTCCCAGGTGCTCCAGTGGTTAAGAATCTGTCTGCCAGTGCAGGGGACATGGGTTTGATCCCTGGTCCGAAAAGATCCCACATGCCAAGGAACAACTAAGCCTAAGCGCCATAACTAATGGGCCTATGTTCTAGAGCCTGCAGCCGCAACTACTGAGGCTGGTGTGCCCGGAGCCTGTGCTCCACAACAACAGAGGCCACCACAAGGAGAAGCCTGAGCACCACAGTGAAGAGTTGGCCCAGCTCGCCACAACTAGAGAAAGCCTGTGCACAGCCACAAAGACCCAGCACAGCCAAAAATAAATAAGTAAAAAACAAGTGGGATCTGAGTGTGGAGTTTAGTGGAGGTACCTGGTCCAGAGGTAGAAATCCAAGACTCACCAGCTTAATAGATGGCGATAGAAGCCATGAGACTGGCTGAAATCGCCAAGGGAGTAAATAGAGCTAAAGAGGTCTAAGGACTAGGCTTGGGAGTGACGAGGAACTAGCCGAGACTGAGGCCCTATGAGACCAGTATGATCTAGCCCCTACCTCCCTTGACGGCTGCATCTCAGTCTCCCTCTCGATTATGCTGGTCTTTCAGCAAATCCTGAGATGCCAAGTCCTTCCCTACCCCAGGATATTTGCATCTGCTGTTCCTGCGGTCCTGAAGGACCTGACTCAGACCCCAATTCTGCCCCACGGCTGGCTCCTTGTCCTTCAAAGCTTAGTTTAAGTGTCACCTTCACAGAGGGCCTCTTTCTTCCATCAGCACCTTACACATTCATTCTATTTCAGCGCCCTACTGATTTCCCTCACAGAACTTTTTACAGCTGGCTGCCAGTTCACCACAGTTAGTCCTGCTTTTCTTCTTTCTCCTTCTGATGCTCCATCACAGTTCCCTTGGCCAGTCTTCTCCCCTCCTCACTTAATATTGGGGCTCCCCAGGGTATCTGTCAGAGAAGGCAATGGCACCCCACTCCAGTACTCTTGCCTGGAAAATCCCATGGGCAGAGGAGCCTGGTAGGCTGCAGTCCATGGGCTCGCTAAGAGTCGGACACGACTGAGCGACTTCACTTTCACTTTTCACTTTCATGCATTGGAGAAGGAAATGGCAACCCACTCCAGTGTTCTTGCCTGGAGAATCCCAGGGACAGGGGAGCCTGGTGGGCTGCCGTCTATGGGGTTGCACAGAGTCGGACACGACTGAAGTGACTTAGCAGTAGCAGGGTATCTGTCAACAATCCGTCCTCTGGGCTCTCACCCTGTCGTACAACTTAGTATATGTGCAAAGACTCTCAAAAGTCTCTACCTCCAGGTCAGACCTCTCCTCTGAACTCGGATTCAAATCCAACCGTCAATTTGACAGCTCCACATGGAGATCTGATATATTAAGATGTCCAAAGTCAATGTCTCCATTTTCTCTCCACAAACCTATTTTCAATCTTCTCTCTCTCACTCCACATCAACTTCACTATTTCAGTTGCTCAGGCCAAAACCTTAGAGTTATATTTGTTTGGATAGATTTTTTTTAGAGTTGTATTTAATTCCTGTTCCTCTCCTGCCTCACGTTCCATCTATCAGCAAACCCTGCCTACCTCCAAGAAATATTGGGAATCTAACTACTTCTTCCCTCTCCACTAATCCCACCCTGATTCAAGCCACCAGACATCTCTTGCCTGTTTTACTTGACAGATTCCTCCTAGATGTTCCTGCTTCTCCCCTTGCCCTCCTTTATCCATTCTCAATAACTTAGCCAGAGTGACTGTTTCAAAACACTAAGGCCTATGTCATCTTTGTGCCACACTGCCTTGCCCAAACACACTGCTTTTACTTCACCTCCTTTTACTGTCTCCCTCGTGCACACCCTGTACTCCATGCTGTTTTCCAACATTTTCAGGGACACTCCTGGCTTAAAGCCTTTGGCAATTGCTGTTCCAACATACTCTTCCTCCAAATAACTGCTCAGCCAACTCCCTCACCTGTCACCTCCTACAATCTTTGCTCAAATGCTACCTTCTTCCAGATACCTGTTGAGCCAACTCCCTCACCTCCCTCTCACAATCTCTGATCACATGTTATCTTTTTTTGGCTGTGCCAAGGGGCCTGTGGGATCTTAGTTCTCCAACCTGGCACAGAACCTGTGTCTCCTGCACTGAAAACACAGAGTCAACTTCTGGACCACCAGGGAAGTCCCTTGTGTTACCTTTTTTATGAGGCCTACCCTGATCAAACTAATTAAAATTAGTTTGTGTCCTCCTTCCTTGCTCTACTTAATTTTTTTTTCCCCTATAGTATTGTTCATCTTCTCATGTTCATCTTCTCATGTACTGTAACCAAGACACAAATTCTGGTTTCCTAAAGCCCCACATCTTGGAAACACTCTCAGTGCTGAGCAAACCAGGATATTGATCATCCTAACCATAATTTACTATTTTTATTTTCTATCTCTCCTCATGATATATAAAATCACTTCCAGAAGGGCAGGGACTTGACTGTTGTGTTCAGGTAGAACAGAACCTGGCACATAATAGGCGCTCAATAAATAGGGCTTAAACACCTGCCCATCAGCACTTTAATCAGCCTGCTGCAAGGGGTCACCTAGCAAACTAGCTGAAAGTAATTAGGTGCATAATTTAGAGCTCTTCAAATTTAATTCCACTAAAATTTGACACTGTGGCATTATAAGGGCTTCCAAGGTGGCACTAGTGGTAAAGAACCAGCTTGCCAATACACATGTAAGAGAAGCGACTTTCCCTGGGTGGGAAAGATCCCCAGCGGAGGGGGGACCAACCCACTCCAGCATTCTTGCCTGGAAAATTCCATGGACAGAGGAGCCTGGTGGGCTACAGTCCATAGCATCGAAAAAAGTCAGAGATGACTGAAGCGACTTTGCACCCACACACATGGCATTATAAGTTATGAAGAATGAGAGGAAATTAGATACCAAAAATTTCCGTATATACCATATATATGTTATTCCTAACATCCATAAGCCAAGCCAAAAATGTTATCCCCCAAATCCACATGGTCCAAACATTATAGATTTCACATAAAATGGCCTAATTCAGAAAATAACCTTTGACACTTCTTCGAGAGCCCTATAATTCCTAAGCAAACTGTAGTTTCCATGCAACTAAGACTTGCAGCAAATAGGCCAACTTACCTCCTGTGTAGAGAAAGGAGCCAGACAGGCCTCCGAAGTAGATGAGAGCTAAGTGCTCCAGTTTGAGAGGAGACAGACAGTAGAGGCAAGCGGCACAGACACAGCCCAAGGTGTAGAGGAAGACTCCAAACCGAACTACATCCTGGGGCTCCAAGATTCGGTCCACCAGGGTCCTGTCATCACTCTTTTTGTGGTCAATGCCTTTGGAAAAGTCGTAATAAGTGTTGACCAAATTGCCAGCCCCGTGCACCGCGAGGACAGCTATGGCACAACCCACCAACAGCCTGGGATCCAGGACGCCTTGGGATCTGTATGCCAGGGCACTGCCCAGGGCCACCGGGGTGAGTGAGGCGCTGAAGCTCCAGGGCCGCAGGGCCAGGACATAGGAGGCGCACTTCTGCCTCCACGAGCGCTGCGGAGGTCTGTCCTGCTGAGGACAGCCGTTCCCCAGCAGGTCTCTGTCCTCGACCTTGGCCGTCTCTCCAGCGTGGATGTTAATCTTCTCCGCCATGGAGGCTACACGTGTGTTAAGTCAGTGGTAGTGAGCCACCCACTGCGCAGCGTTCGCGCTAGGGCGAGGACGGACGGGGCGGGGCAACGGACCTGACCTTTTTCGGTTCCACCAGGGACAGGGACTGGGAGGCGGCGGGGCCCAGGGGCTGCAGCGAGTGGGCCTGACACCCCAAGAGGCCCGGCAGCACCGCCCCGACCTCCTGTCACCTGTGTAAGCCTGCTTCCAGACCCCAGCCCCGCCCGCCCTAGAGCCCGAGCACGAGCCGCGACCGCCACCCCGGGGCTGCCAGTACCGCCGGCGCCGCCATCTTGTGCGCCCGCCACCTCAAGCTCGCCGGGAAACACCGGCCGGCAGCACGGCCCTAGGCCTGGGCCAGGACCGAGGCGGGGTTAGGGGCGGGGCCCTGGAGGGGCGGGGCCAGAGGTCTAGGGGCGGGGCCGAGGTAGGGTGGCGACCCAGCAGCCCCGCCCTTCTCTTGCCCAAGGTCGGGGACGCAGTTGCTTTGAGTCTTGTTGAAAACAGCCTAACTTAACGAACGACCGCAAATGCATGTCGCTTTACGACTTACCAAGAGCTTTCACTCACGGAAATAGAACTTATTCTGTTTTTCGTTCAACAAAAGTTAATTGAGCCCCCACTGTGTGCAGCAAGAACACCTACTGCATGCAGCAGTGAACAAAATGGACAAAACCAGGGAGCACGTTGAGGGTGATAAGGTATAATTATATCCCTTCATTTTCAAGTGGGAAAACTGAAGCTCTGAAATGGGAAATGCTGTCTAAGAAACTATTAGCTTTGCCAAGACAGGAAGGAAAACTGAAAGTCCATCCATAGATGAATGGATAGTTCAGTTCAGTCGCTCAGTCGTGTCTGACCCTTTGCAACCCCATGGACTGCAGCATGCCAGGCTCCCTGTCCATCACCAACTCAAACTCATGTCCATCGAGTCAGTGATGCCATCCAACCATCTCATCCTCTGTCGTCCCCTTCTCTTCCTGCCTTCAATCTTTCCCAGCATCAGGGTCTTTTCAAATGAGTCAGTTCTTG
>NW_011494861.1:2498439-2501588 GCF_000754665.1 Bison bison bison
GACTTAGCAACCGAATACAACCCCAGTATCCTGGATTTCTGGCAGAGGATGAGATGGTTGGATGGCATCACTGACTCAATGGACATGAGTCTGAGCAAACTGTGGGAGAAAGTGAAGGACAGGGAAGCCTGGTGTGCTTCAGTCCATGGGGTCACAAAGAGTCGGATACCACTGAGCGACTGAACAACAACAACAAAATTTGACTTACTTCATTTTCAAAAATACTTTTTAAAAAAAGAGAAAAACCAACTGACATTCATGTTGGAACTACACACATTGGCCAATGCAACCATAGGGAGGTTACACAATATCAAAGAAAGTATACTGTTAGAATCAATTTGCTATATGGAATTTACAATAAAGAGTTTTGTCTATTTTATTATTATTTGTAAGTTTTGTGCTACACATCCTTCATATTAGTGAAAGTTGTAATACACATATAATATATATGTACACAGGACTGACTATTTTGGTGCCCAGTGCAAGATAAAAATTCGGGACCTCTTATTCAAAAATCATTAAGAATTTCAAGACAGAGCATTCTGACATCACAGGTCACACAGCATGAAGAAAGCCCTGAATATACATACATGCCCCCCTCCCCTCACATCTAGTTGTTAACCATTTACAATTCCACCACCCACCACATACTTGCAAGGCCGGCAAAATCTGAATATTCAATGCTGCCAAATCAGACAAGAGGAAGAAGCAGATATATTAAAATCCTGGCTCCATCACTTACCTACTTTGTGACCCAATCCCTCTGGACATCAGATTACTCATGTACAAAGTGGGAACAACACAACCTGCCTCATTCATAATGTTCAGGAATAGCAGTAACAGCATTTAGTGACTGTTCATATGTGTCACATGGTATTTTGGGTGGGTGTGTGTGTGTGTGTGTGTGTGTGTTAGTCGCTCAGTTGTGTCTGATTCTGCGACCCCATGCACCACAGCCCAGCAGGTTCTTCTGTCCATGGAATTCTCCAGGCAAGAATATTGGAGCGGGCTGCCACCCCCTTCTCCAGGTATTTTGGGTACTTTACATGTATTAGCATTGAACCCACACAATACCACCTACAGAGGTGTTATACATTATATATATACATACATATATATACATTATATATATACATTATAATCCTTCTAGTTTTAAAGATAAGAAACTAGGTACATAAGTTCTTCCTCATATAGTCATATAGCTCATACAGTAAATGCTGGAGCTAAGTTTCAGATTCAGTTAGACTCCAAGATGCTTTTAACCACTACTCTATGGTATCCACCAAAATGACTGATACTTTCTAAGTGCTCAATAAATATTAACTATTATTTTAATGTAATGGACAATAAAACTCTGTAACCTGCAAAGAGACCTATAAATGTACTGATGACTATTGCTATAAAACCATCTTTGACGGTTCATTAGAAAACAGGGCCCTACCATGTCTTAGGAAGATAAAAATCCTATATATTGCTGGTGGAAATCAAAATTGGTACTTCCCTGATAAGAAATGAATTTGACAATATCTATTGAATTCAATCAGTTCAGTCGCTCAGTCGTGTCCAACTCTTTGCGACCCCATGAGCTGCAGCACTCCAGGCCTCCCTGTCCATCACCAACTCCTGGAGTCCACCCAAACCCATGTCCATCGAGTCAATGATGCCATCCAACCATCTCATCCTCTGTTGTTCCCTTCTCTTCCTGCCCTCAATCTTTCCCAGCATCAGGGTCTTTTCAAATGAGTCAGTTCTTGGCATCAGGAGGCCAAAGTATTGGAGTTTCAGCTTCACCATCAGTCCTTCCTACGAATATTCAGGACTGATTTCCTTTAGGATGGATTGGTTGGATCTCTTTGCAGTCCAAGGGATTCTCAAGAGCCTTCTCCAACACCACAGTTCAAAAGCATCAATTCTTCAGTGCTCAGCTTTCTTTATAGTCCAACTTTCACACCCATACATGACTACTGGAAAAACCATAGCTTTGACTAGATGGACTTTTGTTAGCAAAGTAATGTCTCTGCTTTTTACTATGCTCTCTAGATTGGTCATAGCTTTTCTTCCAAAGAGCAAGCATCTTTTAATTTATGGCTGCCGTCACCATCTGCAGTGATTTTGGAGCCCAAAGAAATAAACTCTCTCACTGTTTTCATATTTCCCCATCTATTTGCCATGAAGTGATGGGACCGGACGCCATGATATTAGTTTTCTGAATGCTGAGTTTTAAGCCAACTTTTTCACTCTCCTCTTTCACTTGGGTCAAGAGGCTCTTTAGTTCTTCTTCACTTACTGCCATAAGAGTGCTGTCATCTGCGTATCTAAGGTTTTTGATACTTCTCCCAGCAATCTTGATTCCAGCCTGTGCTTCATCCAGCCTGGCATTTCACATGATGTGCTCTGCATATAAGTTAAATAAGCAGAGTAACAATATACAGCCTTGACGTACTCCTTTCCCTATTTGGAACCAGTCTGTTGTTCCACGTCCGGTTCTAACTGTTGCTTCTTGACCTACATATAGATTTCTCAGGAGGCAGGTCAGGTGGTCTAGTATTCCCATCTCTTTAAAAATTTTCCACAGTTCGTTGTGATCCACACAGTCAAAGGCTTTGGTGTAGTCGATAAAGCAGATATTTTCCTGGAACTCTTGTGCTATTTTGATGATCCAATGGATGGTGGCAATTTGAATGGATAAAGATATACCTAAAATGGAATATTGTGTGTTGGCATTCATTGAATGGATAAAGATATATCTAAAATGGAATATTGTGTTGGCATTCACTGAATGGATAAAGATATATCTAAAATGGAATATGGTGCCCATGTGTAGAGTTGCTTAGGCATGTCTGAGTCTCTGTGACCCCCATGGGCTGTAGCCCACCAGGCTCTCTGTCTGTAGGATTTCCCAGGCAAGAATACTGGAGGGGGTTGCCATTTCCTCCTCCAGGGGATCTTCTCAACCCAGGGATCTCTTGCATCTTCTGAATTGGCAGGCAGATTCTTTACCACAGGGCCAATTGGGAAGCCCCAAAATGGAATGTTACTGAGCCATAAAAGATAATGAAATATTGTCATTTGCAGCAACATGGATGGACCTAGACATTATCATACTAAGTGAAGTAAGTCAAAGACAAATATTATGTGATATCATATAT
>NW_011494861.1:2501688-2509537 GCF_000754665.1 Bison bison bison
ACTCTACACTGATCTCCTTGAGGATGGACTGGTTGGCTCTCCTTGCAGTCCAAGGGACTCTCAAGAGTCTTCTCCAACACCACAGTTCAAAAGCATCAATTCTTCAGTGCTCACCTTTCTTTATAGTCCAACTCTCACATCCATACATGACCACTGGAAAAACCATAGCCTTGACTAGACTGACCTTTGTTGACAAAGTAATGTCTCTGCTTTTTAATATGTTGTCTGGGTTGGTCATAACTTTTCTTCCAAGGAGTAAGTGTCTTTTAATTTCATGGCTACAATCACCATCTGCAGTGATTTTGGAGCCCAGAAATATAAAGTCAGCCACTGTTTCCACTGTTTGCCCATCTATATGCCATGAAGTGATGGGACTGGATGCCATGATCTTAGTCCTTCGTGGTCCCATCCCGCGGTACCCAGACAGCGAAATGGGTACCGCCACGGCCCAGGTGCAGTGGGGAACTTTAGTAACGATGCACCGGATGTGTGCGTGGAAGTGACTGAAGTCAACTCACGAATGATTGGTTCTCCCGAGAGGACCTAAGCCTCCTTTCTCCTACCACTGGCCACGGGGTTTGTCTATTTGAACAGTCCCCACCCCCTGGAGAAGCCGGGTCCCGAAGCCTCACTTCTCCTAAATGATTATTGGCCTGTATTCCTGTCTATTTTCTTCTTATGCCCGTCGATTGGTCGTTAGGGCTAGGACTACGCCCTCCCTCCCGCCCGGCTTAGAGGACAGCGGGGAAGGCGTGTGGTGGGGACCGGGCCCTGAAGCGGCGGTACCGGCGCGGGCGGCGGCAGTTGAGGCCTTGGCCGAAGCCGCGCGGTGAGTCTGGAGCCTGGCACCGACCCCTCCAAGGCGGCGGAATGTTCAGACCCACGGCCAATCTGGTCCCTGGGGGCACCCCGGGAAACCGTCCGTCTGGGACTTGGGGTCCCCTCAGTACTGGCCCCATGGAGTTGGGCGCCGCCGGAGCCCTTGACCCTCACCTCGCGAGGCTACGCCCACCTCCTCCCGGACCTCCAGGAAACCCCCAGACCCTTTAGCCTATCGTGCGTTTCTGGCGCCAGAAGGCCGGCCCATCAGCTCCTGTGTTGCTGGGGCGCCTTTGGGTCACTGCCCATCAGTCAACCCTTCTTCTGAGCCACCTATACACATTGTCCTCAGAGAGGACCAACGTCAGTGTCAGCCCCTTGCGCTCCACTGTGGATGCCTCTCAAGGACCCGTTCCCCGGAGCTGAGCTCGGTTCCACCCTGAGTTTCATCCTCTCCTTCCCCCGCCCCCATCCCTAGTTTGGGCACCTGGCTTTAACTTCTGTAAGCCCTCGCCAAGACCCTTCGTATATTTAAATTCTAGTATTTTCATTGAATTCTGCCTGGACCAGATAGCCTGTGGGCCTTAGACCTTATGAAGATAGGCTGATGCCTTTCTGAGACTGGAAATTCCTTGCTAGCCTCCCTCCCCCTCATCACAGCCAGGTGCACACACTCTGTAGTAGTTTTCTCCTCTGGAATCCTTGGGGTTCCTCAGCCCTAAAGTCTGACACTTCTTTCTGCAGTCTTCTTCTTGATGCTGGAGTATTTAAAAGCTTCTCAGAATCAATTATTACTGTTTTTTACCCCTCTGGATTTCACAGATTCTTTCAAAAATAAGAAATTTTGAAAATTTGATTTTCTGTTATAACGTAGACAGGTGTATATGTTACTGCCATAGCAGTCTGGCAGAGCTTTATCACAGCTACTTTATTATGGTCACTTGATTATTTGTGTTTCCCCCTAGACTGTAAGCTTATTGAGGGAAGGGACAGTACATAATTGAGGAATAAGTGAGTGATCTCAGGAACATATCAGTCTCTTTTAGCTCATGTTCCAGGTACATTTTATAGAGCAGAGACTTCCCTGACAGTCCAGTGGTAAAAGACTCTTTGCCTCCAATACAGTGGGCACAGATTCAATCCCTGGTCGGGGAAATGAGATCCCACATGCTGCAGGGCAGGACCACAAAATAAAAATACAAAATAATAAAAAATTTTAAAAATATAGAACTGTGCTGCCCAATACAATAACCATCAGCCACATGAGGCTTAGAGTGCTTGAAATGTGACTAGTCCAAGTTGAAATTGACCTAACTGTAAAATGCACACTTGATTTTGGTGACTCGGTACAGAAAAAAAGAATGAAAAAATATGTCAATAATTTTTTTGTATTGATAATGTGTTGAAATGATATTTGGGATGTACTGGGATTAAATGTGTTCATTTTTCTTGTTTCTTTTTACCTTTTCCATATGGCTACCAGGAAATTCAAAGTTACATTTGTGATTCATATTGCTGTTGGGTAGTGCTGCTATAGAATAATAAACAGTGCCCCTCTTTAAATTTTCCTCAAGGAAAGGGGCAGCCTTAGGCATGCTTATTCTCTCCCTCTGCCTCCCCACTCTAGTACCTGACTGTGCCATGTATGTAGTGGTCATAAAGATAATCATACCTAGTAACGATTAACTCACTGTGTGCCTGGCACTGTTTTAATCATTTTTTAACATGGGTTAACTCACTCAGTCCTAACATCAACCTTATGAGTTAGGTACTATTATCCTCTTATTACAGTTAAGGAAACTATTAAGTATCTTCCTCAAGGTATATAATTTTGGAATGAATTCTCACCCAGGTAAGTCTGGCAGCACAGCCCATAATTTGACCTGTGCTACTGTGCTGCCTCTTTTAAACATCAGTCGTTGTTGAATGGCTCAAGGCTCTTTGCATGTTTTTCAGTGAGGTCTCCCAACCTTGTTTGGCTCCCCAGCTTGACTTGGGTATATGAAGATCTGTGTTGAGGAGCTGGGACCATATATAAGTTCATTGCCATAGTTTGTTATTCAGAATATTAAAGGAAGCATCTCTCCAAAGAACCTCAGGGCAAGATGCTTGGAACCGGCCCTGCTGCTGCCACCACAGCTGCCACCACGTCCAGCAATGTGAGCGTCCTGCAGCAGTTTGCCAGCGGCCTGAAGAGCCGGAATGAAGAGACTAGGGCCAAAGCTGCCAAGGAGCTCCAGCACTACGTCACCATGGAGCTCCGAGAGGTTCGGACTGTTGTCGTTGGGGCCATTCATCATGGAGTGTTGGGACTACCTGTACCATCCCTGGGTTAGATGCCTCTTGACCCCTAAGTGAGGATTCAGAAAATGTAAAGATTCCATTTCAGAAAGGCGCCCAGTTTCTCGTGTCCATAGAATGTGCGGATTCCTTTGCAGCAGTTACACATTTCTGTGGCATTTCCTGAGGTGTGGTATTTTAAGAGTCAGCATAGAGATGGCTGTTTCTTTTCATTTTTTTCTGTTTCATGCCACATTCCAGACCTTCTACTCTTTCTGCCTGATAACAGTGGTTGGCATGGCTTTGAAGAGTTGGTTGCTTGGGGCTTTCTAAACAGAGACCAGACTTGAGGTCAGGGACAATGTCTTATTTGTCCTTATACCTCTGGTACTAGGTAGAATCTAGGACGGTAGGTGGCCTGTTATTGAATAAGATATGCAATAAGTATTTGTTAAATAGACCAATGAATTGCTGTACAGTTTAAAACTAGAAATGGGCAGCAGCCGTGTCCCCCTTGGCTTGAACTGTACCTGCCGGCTGCCTTTCAGGTCCTAACCTTTGGGAGCCATCCCACCATCAGGGAGACATTAGCAGTTGTGCTGAGTACATCTTCTTTTGTAGATGAGTCAAGAGGAGTCTACTCGCTTCTATGATCAGCTGAACCATCACATCTTTGAACTGGTGTCCAGCTCAGATGCCAATGAGAGGAAAGGTGGCATTTTGGCCATAGGTAAGGACAGAGTCTCTGGTGAGGTGGGAACTGGAAATAAAGGACTGCTCACCTTTGTGTCCACTGCACCCTGTGTCTGCTTCCTACTGGATACTTAGTTCACATTTGTTTAAGGAATTTTAAGGAGCCTCATGGCTTTCAGTGTACTTACTCAGCTATTCTAGCAGTAGTCCTGGGACATAGGCAAAGCAGGTATTTTCAGATATCCATATATCTGAACCATGTCTCAGAACCATTAAGTAACTTTTCTAGGGCCAGTGTACCAGGGCTGAGACTAGAAGCCTGCTTTCACTCCAGGCTCTGTTTTCTCCATAGCACGGTGTGGCATAGCAGGACTCACAAACAGAAAAGTAGAGTTGGGATGCATTGAATGAAAGGCAGGTAATTTTCAGCTCCCAGGAACTAGTCATCCATCCTGTGAACTATTATTCAGTCCCAGTTTGTTTTCCTTTTCTTCTTGGGAAAACAAATTGTATTTACTAAAATGAGGTCATTTTGCTTTATGTAAGTAGTTCTAGCACAAATGCCAAATCTGTTGGTTGAAATGAAAATTGTTTGCATCCTTACTGTCTGGAGATTTCAGTCAGTACTTAAAAGGAAGAGGTCACTGGCTGTGTACCTCTGAAAGCCGCCTACTTTCCTGGGCAGCCTGTGCCCTTCCTCACCTTTTGCCTTCCTGTTTTTTCCAGCCAGCCTCATAGGAGTGGAAGGCGGAAATGCCACTCGAATTGGAAGATTTGCTAACTACCTTCGGAACCTCCTTCCCTCCAACGACCCAGTTGTCATGGAAATGGCATCCAAGGCCATCGGTCGGCTCGCCATGGCAGGGGACACTTTCACTGCTGAGTATGTGGAGTTTGAGGTGAAGCGAGCCCTGGAATGGCTGGGTGCTGACCGCAATGAGGGCCGGAGACACGCGGCTGTGAGTGTCTGGGGAGCAGTGCATCGTGTCGGGGTCCTTTCTTTGACGTGCTCAGGGCCCTGGAAGGCAAAGAGTGAGAGGGTCGCTCCAGGCAGAGGCACTGTGCTTCTTGGTGGCCCTGAATTCTACCCCGGGTCCCTTTCTCTCCTCACCCTGAGCTCCGTTCCTGAGGAGGAAAATTAACGTTCTCTTTCATTGCTTGAGAGGCAGCCCTGTGTACAGTTCTTACCCTGACCTCTGATTTTCCAGTCGAAAACGCTTCCCCAGAAGGCACCGTTCAGCCATAGGAAAGAAGAGAAGCCACAGGCCAAGAGGCTTACAAAGCCTCAGACAGCTGCACTATCTGCAGCATCCCTCTGTCAAGGTCCCTCAATATCCTGTGAAATAAGGAAGTTCTGGGCTGCAGAGAGGAGCAAGGGAGGTGCTTGCTCCCCCTGCTGGGAGAGTGGGTCTGCCTTCTCCCAGGCCTTTCCTGTTTATGTTTTAGTCATTTATTGATTGGTCAGTACACAGTCCAGACTTCCTCTTTCCCCTTGGCTGTTCTGCATTTGAGGGAGTGGTGGCTTCTACCCTCTTCTTCTAGACGCACATCCTCCTCGCTCTCCAAGGCTCATCCCTGAAAAAGACTAGTCTGATGGGCTAAAAATCCAGGCTGGGAGGCGGGGGAGAGTCTGTCCTTAAGAGACAGAATCTATGAACCAGTGTGGTGGAAATAGAAGCTTTAGGCAGATCCTTTCCAGTCGCTTCCCTCTTTAGCAGGCAGCACCATGAGAAAGGAGCCTGCCTGGGTGAGAGGCCTGCCTCTGGTGCCACTCTCTAACTCTAACTTGGGGCAGACCCTCCTGCCCACCTTCCGTTTTTCCATGGTCAAATGAAAAAAGCAAGATTAAATATTAAACAGGAACATCCATTCAGTAAAAGTTTATTGACTGCTTAAGTAGTTCAGGTACATTCTAGGCTATTTATCTATCTATCTGCTATCTTCTAGTGGAGCAGTATATAAAACATCAAACACGGCTGCCCTTTCAGAACTTGTGTCCTGACTTTCCTGTACAAGCGTTCTATTTCTAAACACCCTGTGATAATGGACTCTGAGATGTTTGATCAGTTTTACTCTCATTCCTAGGTCCCCAGGAATTCTGAGCTACAAGAGTGGGCAAGTGTGCTGTTTTCCTAGTGTGTGTTGGCTCTGGCATGAAAAGAGGCTGTGTTCCTAAGAGAACAGAACTGTCTGATCCAGATGCAAGATCTCTGTGTGCCTTTCCTCCCAGGTCCTGGTGCTCCGTGAGCTGGCCATCAGCGTCCCCACCTTCTTCTTCCAGCAAGTGCAGCCCTTCTTTGATAATATTTTTGTGGCCGTGTGGGACCCCAAACAGGCCATCCGGGAAGGAGCTGTCGCCGCCCTTCGTGCCTGTCTGATCCTCACCACCCAGCGGGAGCCAAAAGAGATGCAGAAGCCGCAGTGGTACAGGGTGAGGAGATGGTTCCATTCCAGCCTCCAGCAAAGCACTTCGGCCTAGAGCATCACTGGGCTTAAAGAGCAGAAGTAGGCCCCTGGCCACAGAGCTAGCGTCATGTCTACTTTGGTCTTACATGACTTTTTAAGCTCACTGTGAATTAGTAGTTATTTTGTTGTTTCCAACGAAGGCAAAGATCTGTCCATAGCTACGCCATTATTTTACACACCACTAATAGTGAGACTGCAGTGCCAGTTACACTCACTGCCTTTTTAACAACAATTATAAGGGATCTCTTTTCAGAGATGTTAAAGTAGGGGAAAATGGGTGTGTCTGGAGGAATGAAATGCAGTAAATACTGAGAAAATACCAGTTCTCCTCTAGTGTTGCGAGTCCTGTGCTGACTGCTGCTACCAGGAGAACCTACTGAGGCTTGTCCTACACCAAGAGCCTTGAACATGGGATTGGATACCTGGGTTCTAGTCTTGGCTGCCCTGTGACCTTGGGCAAGTCACTTAGTTTCTGTTTTTAATCTGCCTCATGGTGGCATTGTGAGAGTTGAAGCTAAATTAGATGAAAGATCTCAATGAACTAGTATTGTTGGTGATACTGGCACAAGTCCCTGAGCAGGCATGGTAACCTCAGAACCCCCCACATAGATGGCCGGGCTGCTTTCTAACTCTGGGTGTTGTGTAATGAAAGCATTCTGCATCTCTCTGTAGCACACATTTGAAGAAGCAGAGAAAGGGTTTGATGAGACCTTGGCCAAGGAGAAGGGCATGAATCGGGATGACCGGATCCATGGAGCCCTGCTTATCCTCAATGAGCTGGTCCGGATCAGTAGCATGGAGGGAGAGGTGAGAAGCCACTTCTGAGGAACAGTGGGGTTAGGGGTTCCAGGCTTCCCATGTGCCATTCTGAGAGTGAGACAGGCGAGATTCTCATCCTCACAAGCTTACATTTTATAGAGAAACAGGTAATAGACAAAGAAATAAGAGCATTTCAGACAGCAGCCAGATCTATGAAGAAATGGAGTGGAGGGAAATAGGATGGAGGGGGTGACTCCCTCCCTGCAGTGATGCCAGTTGAGCTGAGACCACACGACATGGAGGAGCCAGCCTAGCGGCTGGCAGGGAGGTTGTCCATGCAGAGACTTGAGGGTGAAAGAGAGTTTGACAAGTTCAAGCAGGAAGGGAAGTGAAGCTGGTGCACCATGAGTGGGAAGAGGGAGGGTGAGGCCCTACTGGGAGGCTCATAGTTTGTGGTCCACCCAGGCTCTTATTCTTACCCCAGGGGATGATGTGACGGCATGTGTCTCTAACAGTCATTGGCTGCTTGTGGGGAAGAGCTTGTGGAGAGGCAGGGAGGAAAGCAGAAAGATGAGTTAGGAGGTGTATTGGCTCAAAAAGCAGCTACAAAGATGGGTTTAAAAGTACAAGGATTGTATTAGGGAAATAGCCTGTGAGAGAAAATGAGGAGGGAGCTGGAAGAGGCTGGGAGAACCATCAGGCCTCAACGCGTGTCTGACCCTGAGTGAACAAGAGTGGGAAGAATGGGATGGAAGCGTCCTAATCTACCATGCAGAGCCATCCCAGGGTCCTCAGGCCGGACCTGGCTGTCAGAGGAGGCCCGCCATAGCAT
>NW_011494861.1:2509637-2583500 GCF_000754665.1 Bison bison bison
CGTTCTCTCGCTTGGAAGCGGCCCCTGGAAGGTGCGGCTATGGCACAGATACGGCTTCCACTGACTCTGGTAGTGTAGACGCAGAAGTGGATTCAGTGTCAGTCCACTCGTGCTGGATTCAGGGTGTATCTGGGAGGTAGTCTTCCAGTGGGGAACTGGTTGCTGTGGAATTTTACCCCAGGGCTTCCTGCTTTTGGAGGCCCAGTGACGTTTGTCAGTGCCTACGTCCTGGGTGTGGGCACAGTGTGTGCTGCAGCGTGTGAAGCACAGAGTCTAGCTCTGGATCCCCACTCCTCTCTCTGCTGTGTGACTTGGGTAAATTACTTCACCCCCTCAGTTTTCTCAGTTTTAACAGGGTCTTATCCACCTCATGGAGCTCCTGTAAGGTTTCTAAATATATATGGGGTGCTTAGCTCAACTCCTGATTCCTAGTGGGCATTGCGTAAATGATCATCCTCAGAGATTTCCCCACCTGAGTATAACATGCTTTCCACTGTACCCCACACAGCTCTGGGATCTTTGTTGTCTCCAGAAAAACGGGACAATATCACCTAGCTCACAGGTTTAAATGAAATAGTACTTTGGTGATGGTACTTTGTAAATTATGAAGAACTATACAAATATAAGGGCTTTCCTGTTGGCTCTGTCGGTAAAGAATTCTACAGTGCAGGAGACCTGGGTTTCATCCCTGGTTTGGGAAGATCTCCTGGAGAAGGGAATGGCTACACACTCCAGTGTTCTTGCCTGGGAAAATCCCATGGACAGAGAAGCCTGGCGGGCTACAGTCCATGGGGTTGCAAGAGTCAGACATGACTTAGCAACTAAACCATCACCACCGTACAAATATAAATTATTATAATTTCATAACTTCTTCATTCATTTAACAGAATAGAATGAGCATCTACTATCAGATCAGATCAGATCAGTCGCCCAGTCTTGTCCGACTCTTTGCGACCCCATGAATCGCAGCACGCCAGGCCTCCCTGTCCATCACCAACTCCCGGAGTTCACTCAGACTCATGTCCATCGAGTCAGTGATGCCATCCAGCCATCTCATCCTCTGTCGTCCCCTTCTCCTGCCCCCAATCCCTCCCAGCATCAGAGTCTTTTCCAGTGAGTCAACTCTTCGCATGAGGTGGCCAAAGTACTGGAGTTTCAGCTTTAGCATCATTCCTTCCAAAGAAATCCCAGGGCTTATCTCCTTTAGAACGGACTGGTTGGTTCTCCTTGCAGTCCAAGGGACTCTCAAGAGTCTTCTCCAACACCACAGTTCAAAAGCATCAATTCTTCGGTGCTCAGCCTTCTTCACAGTCCAACTCTCACATCCATACATGACCACAGGAAAAACCATAGCCTTGACTAGACGAACCTTTGTTGGGAAAGTAATGTCTCTGCTTTTGAATGTGCTATCTAGGTTGGTCATAACTTTCCTTCCAAGGAGTAAGCGTCTTTTAATTTCATGGCTGCAGTCACCATCTGCACTGATTTTGGAGCCCAGAAAAATAAAGTCTGACACTGTTTCCACTGTTTCCCCATCTATTTCCCACGAAGTGATGGGACCGGATGCCATGATCTTAGTTTTCTGAATGTTGAGCTTTAAGCGCAACTTTTTCACTGTCCACTTTCACTTTCATCAAGAGGCTTTTTAGTTCCTCTTCACTTTCTGCCATAAGGGTGGTGTCATCTGCGTATCTCAGGTTATTGATATTTCTCCCGGCAGTCTTGATTCCAGCTTGTGTTTCTTCCAGTCCAGCGTTTCTCATGATGTACTCTGCATATAGGTTAAATAAACAGGGTGACAATATACAGCCTTGATGTACTCCTTTTCCTATTTGGAACCAGTCTGTTGTTCCATGTCCAGTTCTAACTGTTGCTTCCTGACCTGAATACAAATTTCTCAAGAGGCAGATCAGGTGGTCTGGTATTCCCATCTCTTTCAGAATTTTCCACAGTTTATTGTGATCCACACAGTCAAAGGCTTTGGCATAGTCAATAAAGCAGAAATAGATGTTTTTCTGGAACTCTCTTGCTTTTTCCATGATCCAGTGAATGTTGGCAATTTGATCTCTGGTTCCTCTGCCTTTTCTAAAACCAGCTTGAACATCAGGAAGTTCACGGTTCACATATTGCTGAAGCCTGGCTTGGAGAATTTTGAGCATTACTTTACTAGTGTGTGAGACGAGTGCAATTGTGCAGTAGTTTGAGCATTCTTTGGCGTTGCCTTTCTTTGGGATTGGAATGAAAACTGACCTTTTCCAGTCCTGTGGCCACTTCTGAGTTTTCCAAATTTGCTGGCATATTGAGTGCAGCACTTTCACAGCATCATCTTTCAGGGTTTGGAAGAGCTGAACTGGAATTCTATCACCTCCATTAGCTTTGTTTGTAGTGATGCTTTCTAAGGCCCACTTGACTTCACATTCCAGGATGTCTGGCTCTAGGTCAGTGACCACACCATCGTGATTATCTGGGTCGTGAAGACCTTTTTTGTACAGTTCTTCTGTGTATTCTTGCCATCTCTTCTTAATATCTTCTGCTTCTGTTAGGTCCATACCATTTCTGTCCCTTATCGAGCCCATCTTTGCATGAAATGTTCCTTTGGTATCTCTGATTTTCTACTATAGGCCAGTTATACTGTGTCCTAAGAGCTAGAATAATGCAGCAGTGAATAAAACAGTACATACTAGCAAAAGGAGGCAGACAATACACAAATCAATAAAAGTATATATAGTACAGCATATGGCGATACGTGCTGTGGAGAAAAGTAGGGCAGAGAAAGGAATGGGGAAGCTAGCATGGATCAAGGATTACATTTTACAATATGGTGACATTTGAGCATAGCCGTGAAGAAGCTAAGGACAAAGCCATACAAACATCTGGGGATGCCCCTTCCAGACAGCTGGTTCTGTAAGCACAAGGCCCCATGGTAGGAGTGTGCTGCTTTATGAAGGGAGCGAGCTTGCTGTTGTGAGCTGAATGAGAGGAGAGAGGAGTTGGGAGGCAGGGTCCAGGGAATACCTGGGGCAGGAGGGGACTCATCACATAGGATCTCAGAAGCCCCTGCACATATCGTTGGAAATAAATTAATGGAGGGGCCAGGGCTGAGGCCAGGAGTCTAGTCAGGACAGAACTGTAGCATCTCAGTAGAGAACTTGGGCAGTGTAGACCATACTGGGAGCTGTGGTGGTGCCAGGAGGGGTTGGGTTCTAAATTTGGGATTTGGAGGTTGGTGGGAGAGAGAGGAGTCCAGGTTTGGGGCCTCAGTAACCCGAAGGGTAGAGTTGCTATTTACTGAGTTGGGAGTAATGGGTCTGGGGTGGAAGGTCAGGGGTTTGCTTTTGAACTTGTTATTGTGCATCTGAGTGGAGATGTTGAGTAGTTTGGGGGAGAGATCTGAGCGAGAGACAGATGTGGGAGTTGTTGGCATGTGGATGTTATTTCCAGTCGTGAGACTAGATGAGAACTCCCCGGTAACTAGGGTGGTTGGGGGAGAGTTGGGGGCTGAGATCCTGAGGAACCCAGGGAGACCAAGGAGTAGTGGTGGTGGTGGGTGTGGGTGCCAGCAAAGCTCAGGGTCCAAGGAGCCAAGTGAGTGAAGGGTGTCAAGGAGGAGGAAACACTGTTGGATCAGATGCTGCAGACAAGTCAAATAAGATGAGGACTGAGACCATTCGATTTAGCAACAAAAGAATGTTGGTGACCTTGACAAAAATAGTGGACAAGATTTTCTGAAAAATGAAAATATCTGTGAGAAGAGTTTGGAAGTCTGGAAATTAATTGTTCTCTTATCTTTCTCAATTTGGACTGCTGGAGGACGAGTTATTGAGCAGTCCTTTGAATAGGTAAGAGGTGTGAGTTCTCAGCCAATCAGCTTGTTCCATGCCTCTTACAGAATTCCTAGGCCTCTGAGAATATCACTTGCCTCCGCTGTTTCTACCTGGGTTTCAGGTGAGAAGAGGGACAGCAGAGCTTCCTTAGCAGGGTGGGGCTGCCCCTCACCCTCTCAGGAGTCTCCTGTCATAGCCATCAACAGTCAGCTTTCCCACACCAAGGGTAGCTTACGGGTCCTTGGGAGCCAGCCCCCTGCTGCTGCTTCATCCTTCAGTAGGTGGTGCTCTTCTGCCTAAATTAGAATCAGGCCCCCTGCAAGGTCCTAGGGAAACCTGAATCCTCAAGAAGAGTGGCCTCCATCCCCTGTGGGAAGAGCTACATTTCAGGGTTGGGTGTGTGTTGCTCATAGACTCCACGGTGCCCAGGTAAATGCCTCTTGTGAGTAAAGGTGACTTCTCCCCCATGTGTACAGCGCCTGAGAGAAGAAATGGAAGAAATCACACAGCAGCAGTTGGTCCATGACAAGTACTGCAAGGATCTCATGGGTTTTGGAACGAAGCCCCGTCACATCACCCCCTTCACCAGTTTCCAGTCCGTGCAGCCCCAGCAGTCAAATGCCTTGGTGGGGCTGCTGGGGTACAGCTCTCACCAAGGCCTCATGGGCTTTGGGGCCTCCCCCAGCCCAGCAAAGTCCATGCTGGTGGAAAGTCGCTGCTGCAGGGACTTGATGGAGGAGAAATTTGATCAGGTCAGTAGCAGGAGGCCTGCTCTCTCTTTTCCCAAGCTCCATGCCTCCCCTTCCTTTACCAACCCTGTGTCCTTCCTGTCTCAGGTGTGCCAGTGGGTGCTGAAGTGCAGGAATAGCAAGAACTCGCTGATCCAAATGACAATCCTTAATTTGTTGCCCCGCTTGGCTGCCTTCCGACCTTCTGCCTTCACAGGTGAGGATGTCCATGGATGCGTTGTGTTGTTACCCATCAGGGGTAATTAAACAGAGAAGACGTGATTGCAGAAAGTTACAACTGCTTCTCATTTGAAGCAGTGACTGCTGAAAGGCCAGTCTCTGGTTTCTTAGCCAGTTTCAGCGGTACGTAGTTCAGATTTTCTGTAAATGTGGCAAACACCAGGACAGTCCGAATGTGCAGGCAGAGGCGCTGCTAGAGCCAAGCAAGTTCTCGCGTGGAAGCCAACATGTTCGTTCACGAATGGGCTCCAGATAGACTGAAGGAAGGGAAGTTTGGGTTTCTGTGGGGTGCAGCGGCTAGTCTGTGGGGCACAGAGGAGCCGATGCAGTCCTGCATCTGCCCCTGAGGTGGGCACCAGGCTGCGTCCTCGCTCACAAGGAGGAAGGACTAGACGCTTTAGGGGCTGGTTTCACGAGTGACAGACTGTGGCTTCCCCCCTTCCTGCCCTGTTCCCAGGGGTTGCTGTGAATTCCTAGCTCCTGAAACTGGCCCAGCTCAGACAGTGGCTTCTCCCTGAGGCCTGCCTGGTTCACTTCAGCTGGAAGCATGCTTTTCCTTTCTCATTATAACCCCCAGCTGTGGAAGGGCCACAGCATCAGACCTGGGGTGAATCTTCCCTTTGTTCTTTTTGCTTGGCTGCGCCTTGAGGCATGCCAGATCTTAGTCCCCCAACCAGGGATCGAACCTGCGCCTCCTGCATTGGGAGCACAGAGTCTTAAACAGTAGACCACTAGGGGGAAAGTCCCAGCCTCTGTTCTTAGCTGCGAAGTTGGGGGCAGATTGTGTGACCTTCCTGGACCTTCACTTCTGGATGGGTCCAGTTAGAGTGACAGTTCCTGCACCATGAGATGGGCTGCCTGAATGTCTAAGCACCTTTCTAAGTGCCTGGTGCAGAGTGAGCTCCAAGAAATAGAAACCATTACTGTTGCTGGTTCCTCTGGCTACTTCAAAGCCTTTTTAATAATAAGGTAAAGGTAAAAATTATACTATTACTCCAGTTGCCTGTTCATACTTAACATCCTGGTCTCACCTCCCTCCTTGCTGGGTGTAGAGACCTTGGCCCTACATCTCTTTGGTCTTCACTGTGGTGCATGCTGCCTGCATTTCATAAGCATATAGGACGCAGTGAGAGCCGAGATGGGAAACGGAAGGCCAGCCTGCGCCTCCACAGATGCCTTTCCCTGGCATAGACTCATCTCATACTGCTCAGCTCAGATGAGACAGCGGCAAAATACAGCTGGTGAAGTGTTAACCTGTGGGGTGTGAGCACAGGCCATGCTGAGTGAGGATGAGACAAATAGCCACATAAAATCACTGAACCATAAAGAAAGGATGTAATGAAAATCACCCGTAGTTTTTCAGTTTTCTATTCTTCCCTCCTGGTGCTCAGCAGCTTTTCTCTCTTTTTAATAACCAGACACGCCCCTATTCAATAGAGCTTTAAATGATCTTGGTTTGAAAGTCTGTGGTTCAAAAGAGAGTAATAAGTAGGCCATATTTGATCAAAGTCTGGCATATTGTGGAAGCAGTTACCCTAGTAAGTTCAAAAGACGGCCTAGCAGCAGGATACAAAGGCTCAGAAGGCCCCCAGGTTTGTTCTTTTGATGTGGGTTTTTGTTGTTTTATTAAATAATATACTAAAATATGTCCTTGGAATTCAGCCTGAGCAGCCTGTGTAAGTACAGTCTCATTGGGAAAGTGCCACTTTTTAAAGCTTAACAGTTTGGAAGTCATTGCTTGCACTTCCTGATGATGCAACCTTTGGGAATGTCAAAAATACTCCCCTTGGGTTTGGGCTAGAATCTAGCAATGCCAGATTCCTAGTCTCTTGGGGTGCTAAATCTGGAAAAGGAAATTGCCACTATCATTTAAGCTCATTTCCTGCTGAAACACTGCCCTTCTGCAAAGGTCTAGTTTTCCTCCTAGACGCACTCTGATTTGAGGGTGGTATCCCCTTGGTCTCTGACTGTTTTCAAGCCCCAGCGTGCCTCAGCTGGTGGGAGGTCAACTCATTTGACCACGAACTGTGAGAGAAGACATTCCTCAGTGGTGTAAACGCAGTGATGTGTGTTGCTGAGTGTGGTCCTGGTGGCCCTCCCTCTCCAGCGCTCACTCGGGGACGGGGGATGTGTGGTCTCACCTCACCTGGCCTCGAGCTATGAGAGGAGACATACGTCAATGGCGGAAATGCAGTGGCGTGTTGCTGAGTGCGGCTATCGTGGCCCTCCACAGCCCCCACTTTCTCGGGGATAGTGGACATACGGTCTCGCCTTCTCCGCTCCAAAGTATGTGCTGCCGGTGCACGGCCTTGAGGCCAGCGAGATGGAAGAGGAGAAACAGAAGCAAGGCACGAAGCAGGCAGCTCCAGCCTTCTGAGGAGTCATAACACTTTAGCTTAAATTGCCCAAGAATCGCCTGCCCGTGCACATTGGCTTATGTAAACTTAATGAAAATACACATGTGGCTTTCCAAATTACAGACTAAATCTTATTCTATTAAATATAACTGTACAGAATTCTCTAGGTGATAGCAAAGTGATTTCTAGGCCTAGGCTGAGTGGAATGGCCTGTTTATTGGAAACAATTTTCAATATTACTGTAAATTTCAATATAAAATAGCTTAGTTGATCCTTTCCTCGTTTTAAACTAAGATTTAACATATATTTCTTAAACAAGAGCATATAATCTTTTCCCTCAAAATGTAACACTGATGGGGACAATTAATGTGATTAAGTTTTTTTTTTTTTATTAAAGGAGAAAAACAGCTTATATTTCTAATATTTCTAAAAGCTTTATCAGAGGAGTGATTATCAAGCATAAGAATTTGGTTTGTACATTCTCTCAATTCTCTTTAATGCCTTTCCAACAGGCTTTCTTGATTTATTCTTAAATTGCATGTTGCATAGGAACCCTGACCTTGACACAGAGACCAGCCCTCACCTTGAGCCATATACACTTTGTCGTTTCTGTGCTCAGATACCCAGTACCTCCAGGATACCATGAACCATGTCCTGAGCTGCGTCAAGAAGGAGAAGGAACGGACAGCAGCCTTTCAAGCCCTGGGGCTACTTTCTGTGGCTGTGAGGTCTGAGTTCAAGGTCTATTTACCTCGTGTGCTGGACATCATCCGAGCAGCCCTGCCCCCTAAGGACTTCGCCCATAAGTAAGCATCTTTATTACTATTTCATCTTCCACCCCATTTGGTTGAGGAGAAAGGATGCTCCATTCCAGTTTCTGTGGAGCTTAATCCTGTTCTCTGCATCATTAACCAGCAAATTATATAATGAATAGCCCTTCCTCAATTGAGCTCTGGCCTTTTCCAAATGAAGTGACATCGATGTAAATATTTGGGAAGCTTGAATACCTGCAAACATATTAGATACCAGTGCTGTTCTCAATATGTATATTACTTACTGGGAATCTCCTAGTTCTGTTCTTTTCTCTGGCTTTCAAAGGTCTTATTCTGATAACAACTAAAGTGAGGATTCCCAGACTAGAAATGAGGGGACCTAATGGTCACCCTTTCATCACTAAAGTTGGATACATTATTCTTCCTCTCGAAACCTCCCAATGAATAAAATATGAGAAAGACCTCAGCACCCTGCAAAGTGGCGAGGCTGGGGTATCTTCTCTAAGTCTCAGGGGGTCAGAGTTCATTAGAATTGTGTCTTCATAGTTCCCTGTGTTAGTAGCAAGGATTGTGCTAGTGAATTACTGAGCCTCGCCCATCTCAAGCCCAGCCTTCTCCTCACAGGGAGTAGAATTTCTTCCCACATGATGGCTGTGCCCTTCACTCCTGGTCCCTGACCTGCATCTTGCTCAGTTTGCTTCCTAAATCGGTACCTTGGCCAGCACCACTCTAACCCATGTGGCGCCTTTTGTGTGAATTCTGAAGTGGGGCCCCTTACTCAGGAGACTTTACTGCCATCTGCTGGACATTTGTTGTAAATATACAAGTCTGCAGTGACGGCAGTGTGATGGGCCCCACTAGGTCACCTGCACACCCACATGGGGTGGCCCCGTTTGGGTAACCTGCCCTGCTTGCCCCACGGTGATTTTGAGGTACGAC
The DNA here is from genome assembly GCF_000754665.1 of Bison bison bison. Taxonomy (NCBI): domain Eukaryota; kingdom Metazoa; phylum Chordata; class Mammalia; order Artiodactyla; family Bovidae; genus Bison; species Bison bison. Next base: position 2,518,499 of record NW_011494861.1, read on the forward strand.
ATCACAAAATGCCATTATGTCTAAACTGGTCACACTTGGGTTCTCTGCAGGAGACAGAAGGCTATGCAGGTGGATGCCACAGTGTTCACCTGCATCAGCATGCTGGCCCGAGCCATGGGGCCAGGCATCCAACAGGACATCAAGGAGCTGCTGGAGCCCATGCTGGCGGTGGGCCTGAGGTAGGTGTCAGGAACCTGAGCTGTCCCTGTCTCAGTTAGTATGAGGCTCGAGCCACACTCCTGGGTCTGTGTGGAAAGAAAGAGGCATGGCTGTTGGCATGTAACATTGACTAGGTAGGATAGCTCACACTAAATACAGAGGCTGATTTCAAATCCATGTTTCATCACTAGCTTGCTTGGTGATTGTAACTAAATTATTTAACTTCTCTGAGCCTCAGCTTTCTAGTCTGAAAAGTGGGTACAACAACAATTCCTATTGTCTGGATTTGTCCTGGGGATTCAGTAGAAGAGTTCACAAAGTGCTGTGTGTTTAAGAAGCGCTCTGGTAATGTTCGCAGTTGTCATTTATATTATTATGGGCAAATTACTTAAGCTCCCTACACTTTCGTTCTCTTCATCTATAAAATAAGGATGATGCTGTCAATCTGCTTCCCAGGTAACTTACTGAGACTTGGTTTTAGTGGCTAAATTATAGTAAACAGGTTTGCTCAATATAAAATCATAGATTGTTTTGAAATCCGGAATCAGACCAAGAGATTTTAGGATATATATTCAATTTTATAGTATTCTTTCTGCTGTAAAAACCAAGCAGAGATGGGACCCAGTCCCTGCTCTGGAGAGAAAGGGCTGTTTCTTCTCCAGAACAGACCAGATGTCACATGCCCTTGTCGTGACTGGTTTCCCACCCTTCAGCCCTGCCCTGACAGCTGTGCTCTACGACCTGAGCCGTCAGATTCCACAGCTGAAAAAGGACATCCAAGACGGGCTCCTGAAGATGCTGTCCCTGGTCCTTATGCACAAACCCCTCCGGCACCCCGGCATGCCCAAGGGCCTGGCCCATCAGCTGGCTTCCCCTGGTCTCACGACCCTCCCTGAGGCCAGTGATGTGGGCAGCATCACCCTTGCTCTCCGAACTCTCGGCAGTTTTGAATTTGAAGGTAAGAAAAGGTGGTGACTCTTGCCAAGAAAGTCAGTGACACTGGGAACCTGGAGAACAGACTGAGGGTGCCTAGAATCCCTGGCTCTGGCTTGGGTCCTGGAGACAGGGTGGCTGATTCTGCAGCAGCTCATCCTTCCTATATTCTTTCTGTATATTGTTAATTCCTATCTTTGTTTCTTTGTCTCATACAAAGACAGGAAAAGTGGGTAGGGGGTACAGATATTTTGAAGAATAGTATGCATTAACCCAAAGAACTAATGCTACAGAGGTGGACTCTGCACTTTCTTACCTCCCTGTAGCTGAGATGGTGTTTAATGCTTTAAAATGTATAAGCAGGGCTTGGGGTGTTTTTGTTACTATGGCTGTATGATTTCCAAGAGTACTGTACTATGCAGTTCAGTTTGGAATTCCAAGCTGCAGAAAAACCCACGTTAACACCCTAGGGAGATATATTTCAGGAGAGAAAAATGCACACGTAGATGAAATTTAAGATCACGTAGGTGGTACTGGTCAAGACTGCAGAGAAACATCAAGTATAAGAAGTCTAGATGTGCTGTCTGAGTACTTACGGCATCCATGATTTCCCGTTTCAGTTCCTCCAGTTACACTGATTAACACTCAGGATAATTTATTTCTAATGAATAGCAAGGAGTTATATTTAAATTCAGCCTACATCAAACTCTCTTTTTGATGTTTGAATCTGGAAACTAAAATAGACAAGGTAAATTTGATCAAAAATGGTTTTTCTCTCTGGGAATATGAAAAACAGTGTCAGAATAAAACAAAATAATTCATTTTTTGAAGGAAATAAAAGATTAGGATGGAAGCCTGGGAATATGAAAAACAGTGTCAGAATATAACAAAATAGTTCATTTTTTGAAGGAAATGAAAGATTAGGATGGAAGCAGGAAGGAACTGTCTTTTGTACGTCTCCCAGTTCCTTCTCCATCTGCCTTTCTGCCCATTGGAATCCCATTTGTTACCTTTTTAAGAGAAGAGTTCTGGATCAGTATCTTGCTGATCAACATCTTGCTGAAAATTAAATTAGTAGCCACTAAGTGGAAATTGCAGCCAGTGAGTCACAGAGCTGCTGTCCAAAGCAGCGGTGTTCATTCTGTCTTCTCTCTGCCCTTGTATCCAGGCCACTCTCTGACCCAGTTTGTCCGCCACTGTGCGGATCACTTCCTGAACAGCGAGCACAAGGAGATCCGTATGGAGGCCGCCCGCACCTGCTCCCGCCTGCTCACACCCTCTGTCCACCTCATCAGTGGCCACGCTCATGTGGTCAGCCAGACTGCAGTGCAAGTGGTGGCAGATGTGCTCAGCAAACTGCTCGTGGTTGGGATAACCGATCCTGGTAAATTGTGAGATGCAGGCAGTCTAGGGAAGTGTAGGTGCCAGGTGCAGTTAGAAGTAGCCAGCTTCCTTGCATGGTCCTTCTGGAATCCTTCGGCCTCAACAAACTGATGTCCAGCTCTTCTTCTGGCAAGACGTTAGGTTTGGCCATGCCAGCCTATTGTGTAAGATAATCAGCCTTAAATTCTGTCATCTTTGTCCTTTCAGTAGAGAAAGAAAATGACAAGTTCAGTGAGACAAGGGTGTCTGGAGTCCCCCTCTAGGATGATGGCAGTGGAGGCAGATGTGGGAAGGGACTGGAGGGATGAAAGAGTAGAAGCACTGAAAGGCTCACTTGCTCTTGCAGACCCTGACATCCGCTACTGTGTCTTGGCGTCCCTGGACGAGCGCTTTGATGCACACCTGGCCCAGGCGGAGAACCTGCAGGCCCTGTTCGTGGCTCTGAATGACCAGGTGTTTGAGATCCGGGAGCTGGCCATCTGCACTGTGGGCCGGCTCAGCAGCATGAACCCAGCCTTCGTCATGCCCTTCCTACGCAAGATGCTCATCCAGGTGAGGGTGTGATGGCCACCCCTTGGGGTGGTGGGGAGGGCACGCTCCTGTGAGCACACGCTCCTGTGAGCACTGTATGGGGAAAGAGAGGAGGAAGAGGGAGAAGGGTTGAGACGCCTGGTAGAAGCCACATTTGGTGCCAAGAGTCCACATGTTTTCCCGGCTTGATAATTGTGGTTCAAGTGCTTATCACCTCATAGGCCTCTTGTCGGTGTGACTCCTGGAGACCTCCTAGGCCCAGGCTGACCTCTCATGCAGCTCTTCCTTTTTCCTGGCAAGTCATCAGCAAATCCACTTCTGGCTCCTCTTTTCTGCATCTGCTGCAGAGGGTGTCAATTGGCCCAGTGCCTCCCTATCCTTCCCCTCCTAATTCTCCCACTGCTGCCAGGCCCGCCACAGAGGCCGAGCACAGGAGAGGTCCCAGCTCTGTTTCTCATTATCACTGCCCCTGCTCTGTGGTCCCTGGCTCCCTGGCTATCTTTGCTCAATAATGCCAGATGCCAAGCTCAGCTGACTGGACTAGAGCCTCAGGTTGACCTTGCTGCTTGAGCTCCTGAAACTTATCCCCTGGTTTTTGTCTTCATCTACCTAAGTAAGTTCTCTGGCCACATTGTGAGCAATGCTTGGGGTACAGTCCTGCCTGCCTTGTGTTACTTCCACCCACCTCTCTGGGTCTCAGCATGGCTTACTCGGTCATTTCCCTTCCCTTCACTCCATCCTGTCCCTACCTCACCCTCAGCTTTGTGACCCTCCCCATGGTTTCTTTTGAAGTAAATAAACGCTTCTAACAAATAAAGCACTTAAACATAGAAAATTATAAATATATGTAACTTTTATCCTAAAGAAATATCATTTATTCACAGTTTATCGTAATTAAAGTAACAGTGAATAAAGTCATCAGTGAACAAATAAATATTATATTTATATTGTCACTTTTGCTTTTAGCTTAATGGTTTATTTCTTAACTGCTGGCCTGTGTTAGGGGTGCCTATCATTTTAAGTCTTCTTGAAATAAGTAAAGTTTGGGGAAGGAAAAGAAATCATTGTTGAGCCTGGCAGCTCAAACTGTACTAAGTAAGCTTGATAAGGATATAATTCCTAATGAGAATATCAGTATGTTCATTCAGACAATAGATGTTTTGAGCACCTGCTATGTTCCAAGTACTGCTGGGTGCTGGAAGCACGTCAGTGAAGCAGCCAGGGGTAGCCTGTGTCGTCGAGAAGTTTACAGTAAGCTGTCAGGCCTTCTCATTTTTATGATACTGGAAAATGTGAAGCATCATTAAATGAATTTACTCTGTACTGAACTCAGCCCTTGAAATACCAGAATTTTATTTCATTTCATTTTTTCTGTTTTATCAGAAGGCTCAAATCTGGGAACACTTTATTAGCAAAAGGAATGAATAAAACAAGGGCTGCTTGGGAAAAAATTTTAAATAATTTTTCTTGGTTTTAAACTTTGATACAAGTTTCCCCATGCTGAATTCTACGTTTTCATGCCTTGGTAAGGGACCACACCCAAGTGTGCTGTGGTCTCTTCTTGGCGTCTTGATCATCAGGGACGGCACTGGGTATTCTTATTACCCACTGCCCTTGCTCAGCGATGCTCTTTGGCTCTGGAGTAAATTGAGGACTCTCTGATTTGGCACCACGCTGTCCCAGAGAATTGTGCATTCCTCCCTGGAGCCGTTTCCTCCCAGACAGCCATCTCTTCTTGCAGTTACAGGTCTGTCCTTGGTATCCCTCTCCATCCCTTCTCACTGCTATCTGTTGTGACCTACTCACAACAGGCTAGGGGCGTCCAGGAAATTGGGATTAGTAAAGCAATAATCTAAGACGAAACATTAACTTGGGGACTCCTCCTCTGGGTAGCTGAGTTAACATGAGCTTTGTTTCTCCCTTTTCGCACTGTGCAGAGGTTTCCTTCTGGCAACTTCAGCTCTCCAGAAGTTTGTCTATATTAAGTTGTTTGTGTCCCCAGGAGCATAACATGCTGATTTGCTGGTGTTTTCAGCAGGTTGGTTAGATCACACATGTTATCTCTGTTCATTAAGATTCAAGGGGATCCTGTTGGTATGATCCCTGTTTAGGTTTATCTAGAGGTGCCCAGAAGCATTGCTAAGTTTCAGTATTTCTTTCAACATCATCGGTCTTCGATTCCATTGTTATCATTTATAGCTACTCTGAGTGATTTGCTGACTGGAATCTGCAAAGATTTTTTTTGCAGAGAGCCCTTGCATCAGTCTTTATTTTTGCAAAACCCTGTTGACAGTGAGCCCTGTGTTTTCTCAGTCTCCTATGACTATCTACACTGTTAAATGCTATGTTTCACTGAGGACCAAGGGCCCGTGGAGCACTATGACGGAAGGGCTGGTTTCAAGCAGTTTTTCCACTTGTCGCTGCTGTCTCCAGGACTGTTCTATGAGCGGCAGAGATGGCCTTGCTTGTGGAGTATCCCCAGTTCTGGTTCCTTCCTCTAGTCCCCGCCTCATTCTCCCTTCAGACACACAGCAGCTGTTGAGTTTCCTCTGCCATAGAGAGCCTTTCTTACCTACAGATTCTCACAGAGCTGGAGCACAGCGGCATTGGAAGAATCAAGGAGCAGAGTGCCCGCATGCTGGGCCACCTGGTCTCCAACGCCCCGCGGCTCATCCGCCCCTACATGGAGCCTATTCTGAAGGTAATCTGCAGCAGACAGAGACAGGTACTATCTCTCCAGGCTGTCTTGGGACAAAGGGAGTGTTTCGTTGTTCACTGGTACACTGAACAAAGTAGATCATTTCTTTGGTCCCACACTCAGGGACAAGAGCCGCATCAAGCACCTGCAGCTCTAGATACCAAGAATTTCACCAGTTGCAGGAAAGTGCTCTCCTCCTGATGTAGTGTTTCAAGCACATCATCAATTATCAAACGTTCTTGGAGAGGAGAAAACAGCAGCATAAAGAAGCTCCCCCAAAGTGAAGAAATAAGTGAGCTTTAAAATCTGAGGCAGTGGGACTTCCCTGGTGGTCCAGTGGCCAAGACTCTGCTCTCCCAGTCCAGGAGGTACAGGTTCGAGCCCTGGTCAGGGAACTAAGATCCCATATGCCGCAGGACACAGGCAAAAATATATATTCATCGGAGACAGCCTTCAAATCTGATATGTTGAGTCATGTGAAGGATGTCACAACCTATGTGAATGTGGGTACATGGTCACACAGATGCAGTTTAGAAAAGGCATGGGAAACATTTGTGAATCATGGCACTTCCCAGCTCCCTCTTACATCAGACTTGTGTACAGTGTGGAGAAAGGAGAATTTACATTCCAGAGGAACCCTGGATTCATAAAGCCGGAGAAGTAATTTACCTCTGTCTGAGATGATCTCTGGGGTGAACTTTACTTACGTGAAAAGAAGTTTCCTAGTCAATTATCACCAGGATTCATTTTCTTGTACCTTCTTTCCATAGGCTTTAATTTTGAAACTGAAAGATCCAGACCCTGATCCAAACCCAGGTGTGATCAATAATGTCTTGGCTACGATAGGAGAGTTGGCTCAGGTAAGGTGACAACTGTTTTTTCCCGTAGGATGGGAAGAATGTGATTATACCTCTGATGAGGTCAAAATACTTCTTAATGCCATAATTTCTAATGCTGTCTGCCACGTCCTTTTTCATTTTGTAGGTTAGTGGCCTTGAAATGAGGAAATGGGTTGATGAACTTTTTATTATCATTATGGACATGCTCCAAGACTCCTCTCTGTTGGCCAAAAGGCAGGTGAGTAGCACCACTTCCTCTTTGAACAGGACAGGCCCATGAGGCCAGGGACCTCTGTCACCTTAGTGTCCCCAAGCAATGGCTAGCACATAGTGGGTACTTGGAAACATTTGTTGACTTAGTGAAAAGAAAAAAGACTTGGAACCGAATTAGCTGTCATCCTGACCCAGAGTTGTTGTCAGTGTTAGAGCTGACCAGTGCCGTTTCCTCTAGACAAAAAAAAAAATTACAGATCACCCGTCAGAGCTCCAGCCTCCTAAAAGGAAAAAGAGTGCCTTGGCCTCTGGCTGTAGAGGCCAACAGAGCTCCAGCCCACCCTCCCCAGCCCTGGTTTCACTTTGGTCATTGAGATCATTAGGTGCCTAGACTAAAAGTAAGACCAACCTTAATTTCCTTTTGGGTCAGACTTCTTCTATCAATCATCCATGGTGAGAAGGACTGTGTATTTCCTTTGAGAAAGGCAGGTCTGCTCTTTACCTTTGATCCAGTGACGGTTGTATTGATTTGTAGCCTTGTTTTTATATCCCAGCTCTCAGGATTTGTGTTTATGGTTAGTGTCTTCACTGGAAATTGTTTTCTTGTAATAGCCTTTAATTCTTTGTTATAACCATTTAACAAAGAGTATGAAGTATGTTTTCTTTTCTCTCTTACTGGCTGTATGAGTCATGTGACCTTTTTCCTGTCCAGGTGGCTCTGTGGACCTTGGGGCAGTTGGTGGCCAGCACTGGCTACGTGGTAGAGCCCTACAGGAAGTACCCCACATTGCTGGAGGTGCTGCTGAACTTTCTGAAGACTGAGCAAAACCAGGGTACACGGCGGGAGGTAGGAAGCTTGTCAGACTTAGTCTTTACAGACTTGCTGGGAGAATGGAGAGAGAGTGGGAGATGTTTGCGGCATTAACACTCTCCAACGGTGCTGATGAGACTTCCTCTCCCTTTCTGTTTTGTCCCTGTAGCTGGGAACGGGAGAGGAGTGTCCATGAGCACTGTTTTGTTGTAGTCAGGTGCTGTGATGAATGTTTTCCTTTTCCCCCACCCCTTTCCCACACAGGCTATCCGTGTGTTGGGGCTCCTAGGGGCATTGGATCCCTACAAGCACAAAGTGAACATTGGCATGATCGACCAGTCCCGGGACGCTTCTGCCGTCAGCCTGTCAGAGTCCAAGTCAAGTCAGGATTCTTGTAAGTTGAGGGGATCTGTGAGTGGCTTGCCAAGTGCTTGCCTCACAAAGCCCTCACTGGCTGTGTTTAGAAAGAGCCTGGTGCTGGATAACTATGAAATGATCCTTCACTTGTTCACTTGGTGACTTTTGAATGGAACGTCAGTAGTTTGCTCTTGAATCATAGGAAGGGCGCTGTGTCTAGTCTCCCTGTTTGCCTGGGTTCTTTGTTAAGGGTTAACAGACTATGTCTGTGCTCACTTTTTGTGCTGATGAGAAAGAGGTGAATTATCACCCCATCACATTTGTTCATCTGTCATTCTTTGTTAGTGCCTGTTTGATGTTTTCTCTTCCCATGGCACCCAAGGAGGAAGAGGGTAGAACTGATTGTCCCAATTTTAATTGATAGGGAAATCTGATACAAGGCTCAGAGGGCATAGAAAAGCAGGTAGCAATCCGAATCCAGGGTTCTTTTTCCATCAAGTGGTCTGGCCCTGGAGTTCTTTGCCTTTAGATAAATAGCCTGAGAGATTGGGTAGGGCCTGGGGATGCGGGCAAGTTTTCTAGACTTAACCCACTGTCTCCTTCAGGCAGACTTATCTGAAAGTAGGAAAGTTCAACAGTGGCTTCCCCATCCAGTTCAGCAAAATAAAATAAATAAATAAAGTAAATAAACTAATTGTTTCTGAACTCTGTGGATGGGCCCCTTCTGCTTCCAGTGTGTTCTGTGTGTTAGAGAAGTGGGCCTGTGATGATGCCCTGTCAGACCCCCAGCTGTCAAGCGGAGCCTGAGCCATGTCCTCCAGGTGTTCCTCTACCCTCAGCACCGTGTCATCTGGTCTCTTGGATGTTCTGCTTCTCAGGGTCCTTATTCCCCCACCCTCCATACCCTCTCCACCCCCAGTCCTTGAGATCCTTGTTGTTCAGGTCAGGTAGCATTTGTTGCTAACTTGTCTGAATTCCCCAGGGGGACCAAGCAACTGCTGAACAGATGTTTACCTAATTTAATCCCCCTTACTTTCACTTGGGGGGGTAATTATTTTTATTGATGGTTTCAGCTACAAAGTTGTGAACTGGAATGATAAGAAGCTAAATTAAACACAGCAATTTAAAGCAAACCTATCATGTACTGTTTTAGGCTTTCATAGTTTAGATAACAGACAAGCCAAAAACTGTGTGTCCTTCATGGTGAGAGCCTATTCATTGGTTCCTAATATACCCTGTATTCCCAGTGCTGTTAGAATGTGGCAGGGAGAGAGACACGAATGCTAATGAGTGTCTGGAGGATTTTTGTTTGTTGTTAACCATGCTTTGTCCACAGTGAGAGTCGCATGTAGCTCACGACCCTCATTGCTGTTTGGTCCTAGCTGACTACAGCACCAGCGAGATGCTGGTCAACATGGGGAACCTGCCTCTAGACGAGTTCTACCCGGCCGTGTCCATGGTGGCCCTGATGCGCATCTTCCGAGACCAGTCCCTCTCTCACCACCACACCATGGTTGTCCAGGCCATCACCTTCATCTTCAAGTCCCTGGGGCTCAAGTGCGTGCAGTTCCTGCCCCAGGTCATGCCCACATTCCTGAATGTCATTCGGGTTTGTGACGGGGCCATCCGGGAAGTAAGTGCCTAAACCCCTGACCCTTGCTCCTCCCTGCCCAGTGCCTGTGTGGAAGGTCCATCTGCGCCGTGGCTTCCTTATAATGGACTCTGCTTGCCATTAACTTCCCTGAGCTTCTGACACCTAGGTGTGCAGGATTCATCAGCTCAGCCCAGCTTCCTGTCATATCATTCAGAATGGCTAAAAGATGAGTGGCTGGTGGGACGGGACAGCATTGTTATTCTCAGTAATCTAGTGTTCAGTCCAGTAATCTGATGGAACATCCCACAGTGGATTTCTGATTTCTTCTTCATGACTAGATTTAAGTCACACACTTCTGTGAATACTCCAGAGGTGCAGTTACAATACTTCTTATTGGATCTGGTAATGTCAGTTTGTCCTGTTATTGTTGGTCCTAAGTTTGAGCACGTGGTACGGTTGGTGTTTATCAAATCTCTCCATGTAAAGTTACCTGTTTGCCTCAGTCATCAGTAGCGTGTGGGGTAATAGCTTTGAGACTGTGTGACTGTCCTCTTCCCCAGCTACCTTTCACCCAGTGATTTTAGCCTCCATTGAGGATCCTTGCTGAAATCAGTTATCATGCTGTTTGTAAAGTAATGACTTTAGTTCTTTTATTCCTTCTGCTTCTAATAGCTGGCATTTTTCTGTAAAGAATAATTTTCCCCTTTCTCTTCCTCTTCCTCTCTCTTGGTCTTTTTCTTTCTCTAAACCATAGAGCCCGCACTGTAGTTCTGTGATTACCATACCTGTACCACTACCTACAGCAAACCTACTGAATACAGTTCAAGGTGGCTTTGCAGTTCCTGCTGTTCTTAGAATATATTCCACAAGGGTATACAGTCAGAGTACTGCCTTTAAAAGATATTGGAAGTAATTATTTTTCCTTCTCTGATCATATGGTCAACTTGATGTACATTCAGAAAAGATAGTATGTTTTTTAGAAAATGTATTTTCTAGCTTTGCTCCTGAAGTGTACAAGTGCAGTTTATTTTTACATAATCAACCTCATTGATTTCTTACTAATTCTAATAAGTTACCTGTATATTTTCCCAGGTTTTCACAAGATAATCATATAGTCTGCAGAAAATAAAAAGCAGTTTTGCCTTTTTTGTTTTAGTCATTAAAGCTGTTGTTACTTTTCTTCCTAGGACCTTCACTGTAGTGTTGAGTAGACTGTAATAGAGGAAACCTTTAATCTTGTTCCTGATGTAATGGGTCTGCAGTTAAAATTTCAGCAATAAACATAATGTTTGCTGTAGGTTTTTGATAGGTAGCTTTTTAAAGATATAAATATTCCCTTATGGTATTATTTGCTAAAGAGTATCTGTCATGAATAAGTATTAGCTTTATCAAATGCCTTTTTTTTTTTAATCTTGTGATAATCATTTGTTTTTTTTCTTTTAATATATTAATATGTTGAATTACACTGATACGTGTTTTAGTGCTAAAAATACCCTTGATATCTTGTGTCAAAATCATCTTGGTTATGATATTTTTTAATACATTGATTTTCTATCTAATATGTAATTTAGAATTTTTACATCTGTGTTCCTGAGAGGAATTGACCTATAATTTTTTTTTAACCACAGTTTCAAAGATTTGTTTAGCTTTTCTGTTTCTTTTTAAGACAATTTGAGTCACATTTTTCTAAGAAAGTATTTGTTTTATCTGAATAGTAAAATCTATTGGTATGAAGTTGTTCACTATTTTATATTTTAATTTTTTGGTAGAGGTTTGTCATAGTATTTTTCAAAGAACCAATTTTTGCTTTTGTTTCTCTTCTTTTTAAAAAAGTTTAAAATTTACGTGTATTATTTTCTGGCTGCCCTGGATCTTAGTTTCAGCATGAGGGATCTAGTTGCAACATGGGAACTCTTAATTGTGTCATGTGGGATCTAGTTCGCTGACCAAGGATCGAACCTGCACCCCCTGTGTTGGGAGTCTTAGCCACTAGACCATCAGGGAAGTCCCATGTTTCTCTTCTCTCTTATATCTTTGTTTCTATTTCATTAATCTGCTCTTTACTATTACTTTGCTTCTATTTTCTTATTTTTGCTTTAAAAAAGAATTATTAGATATTAGCTTCTTTATGGTTGATCTTTCTCCTTGTCTAAATGTAATCTGTTAAGGCTGTACATTTAACTCCAAGTTAAATTAGAAGTGTATATTTTAATTTGCAAATTAAATGTAGCTGCTGCATTCAAAAACTTTATTGAGGTGAAATTTACATGCCATAAAAATATATCCTTCTTATGTCCTTCTTGCATGTAAAATCCAATGATTTTTAGTATATTTACAGAGTTGCAACATCACTACAATCTAATTTTAGAAAATTCTCATAACCCCAGAGAGAAACCTCCTGCCCGTTTGCAGTCATTTTCCATTCCTATCCCAACCCTAGGCAACCATTTACCTACTTTCTGCCTCTGTAGATTTGCCTTTTCTGGACATATGCATAGAATTAGAAGCATACACAGTTTTTTGTGTTTGGCTTCTTTCACTTTTGAGATTGATCTGTGTTGTTCAGGTTGTTCATTCCTTTTTTATTGCTGAATAATAATGTATTTTCATTAGTGTTCAGAAGTAAGTATTTTCTAATCTTTGTTATGACTTCTTTCATCATCGAGTTAGTTAGAAGTGGGTATTTTAATTTGCAAATGTAGGATTTTAAATCTCTTTCTTGGATAGCAGTTTCTAACTCAATTGCTTTGGGTTTATGATTCTTTGATGTGTGCTGAAACTGCCTTAATCATCTAATGCTTGATTGTTTTCAGCAAACATTTCCTCTGCACTTGGGAATAGGGTGTATTTGCTAATGTTAGGCACAAGATTTTACATATGTTATTAGATTTGAACTTGTATTTGAATCTTTTATATCATTATTAATATTTGTTTGCTTAATCTATCAAGTACTGAGAGAAGTGAAATAAAAATTCTCTTTTACCAGGATAGATTTATAAATTTCTCATAGTGTAGTTAATTTGGGGATTATATCATTAGGTGCATACACATTTTAAATCATCATATCTTCCTGGTGAGCTGAATCTTTTATCATTTTACAGACCCTTTTTGTCTTTGATAATATCTTGAGATTTGTTTTGACTAATGTTAATTTAGTTATACCAGCTTTTTTTGGAGATGCGTGTCTTTTCTTATCTTTTTACTTTTGACTGTCTTGTGACTTTTTGCTTCAGGTTGGTGTTTCATAATAATATATATAATAATATGGCTAGATTAACTTTTAATCTATTTGAAAATCTTTGTCTTTCAAGTAGTACATTTCAGTCCAGTTACATTTATTGTGATTGCTGATAAATTTAGGTTGATACCCACCATCTTACACAGTGCGTTATTTTTGTCCTACCTTGTATATTTTCTTTCTTTTCTTTTTGGGGCTTGATTGAGCTTTCATTTTCTTATTTCTTGCCCTCTATTTTGTAATGGAATGTTTTAACCATAAACGAAAAGTAGACAACTTATATTAAATTCTCATACTCATCAACAGTTGTAAGTATCTTATCAATTTGGTTTCATCTTATTACCTGCCCGCCCTAGACACACACACACACATATACACACACACACACACACACATACACACACACATTCACACACACTTTTTTTCTAGGGCATTTTAAAGCAAATTCCAGATAAAATAATATTTCACCATTCAATTCTCTCCTCTCCGTATAACCACAATTACAACACCTATGAAATTAATGAATTAATGAAATTCTTTAATGTAATCTAATACCAACCCTTCTTCAGATATCCTTGTTTGTCTTAAAATTTTCTTTTCACATTTGGCTTATTCAAATCAGAATCCAAATAACATGGCACTTGGCTGATATATCTAATTCTCTTTCTGTATCTTCTCCTTTTCCCCTCACTTTTTTGCTTTTCACTCTGTGTATTTGTGGAAGAAACCAGGTCATTTGTCCTATAGAATTTTCCATTCTGGATTTGCCTGCTTGTATTATCAAGATGTCTTTTAATGTTTCTTGTAGACCGGTTAGATTTAGAGGATTCATTATTTTCAGGTTTTATTCTTTTGGCAAGAAATACTTCATAGGTGGTACCATATACTTCGTATTTGGGCATTTAGTAAACACGTATTTTCTAAGTGATCCACTTCTAGTGAAGTGCAGGTTCACCAGAGGATTCAGACGGTGTGATTCTGCATTCTTCCTCCGCCTTTATCTCAATCACTTTAGTATTTATTGATTATTGTTTCCTAGAACTGTTATTTGAATAGCAGTTGCAAAGTGGTGATTTTCTGTTATTCCTTCTGGATTTATTAGTTAGAAATCATCTATAAAAAACTTTATGTCATCAACAGTTTAGTCAATTTAAAGGCTAGTTCATTCAGGAAGGGCAGAACAGACTCAGGATTCTTTCATCGCTTTTTCAGAATAATGAATCAGGTCCCTGACTGTCTCTCAAAGGGTGACCCAGGCAACCCCCTCGACCCCCTGACATTTTTTGGAATATCACTGCCAATATATGGATTTATGTATTGAAGACAGTCTTCTTTTAATGATCTAATTATTTCAATCTACCCGGCTTTGTGTTCTTTTTAAACTGCCCAGTGATCTTAGTCTTTGATCACTTTCTTTCTTTCTGGCAAAAAAAAAAAAAAGTATACTTCAGACTTATACTCCAGCCTCGGCATAGCCACTTGCAAGGAGCTGTGGTTTCTTCAAGTAAGAGATGGAACATAGAGACAGCAGTTTGTATGCTAGGATGCTCTTTGCTGCTGCTGTGTCACTGTTTCTAGGCCTTCTCAGTGAACAGAACTAGAAATATGTAGTTTTTAAAAAGGAAAAATAATCCATACCTTAATACTGATATTTCAAATTTAAGATTAAAGAGTTGTTTTTTACTTCTTTGACTTTATACTTGTATCTCTTTCCTGTTACACTGAAAATCTTGATTCCTTTGTTCTGAGATCTCTGTAAGTACTTGTTTTATATTGCAGAGTATATGTATTGTGTATACATATAAACAGTAAATGACCAAGCATTAACTATGATTACTGAGTGCAGGTCAAGGTTTTTTGCAGTTCGTTTTTGTTCTGAAGATGTGTCCTATTGGGAATATACACCAAAATACTGTGTTCAGAGTCACTTGAAATAATCCTTTGAGTGATGTGAAACCAACTTGGTTTATAGTTAAATTTATTTATTCCTATTTCCTTTCAATTTTTAGAAATTTCTTGTGTTTTTCTAATTTAACTTTCATTCTAGGTTTGTAAGACATTAGCATAATTGCTAAGTCAAAACTGTAAGACAAAAGACTGATATATTCAGCAAAGACTAGCTTCTGTCTCCATTCTCATACCTTGTTTCTTCTTTCCTCTGTCATTCACCTTGCTGTAGCAAGTCACCACCAACGTAGGAGCTTGAAACAACACAGATTGATTGTCTTACAGGTCTTTAGGTCGTCAGTCTGACATCGATCATACTGAACTGGAAGCAGGGTGCGCTTATGGCTGTGTTCCTTCCTGGAGGCTCTAGGGGGAACCCTTTTCCTTGCTTTTTCTGGCTTCTAGAGGCTGCCTGCCTTCTTTGGCCACCTCCTTGCTTCTTCAAAGTCAGCAACACTCTATCTCTTTGACTCTTCTTTTGCCCTCAAATCTTTCTCTCTGAACATAACAGGTAAAGGCTCTCTGCTTTTAAGGATTCCTGTAATTAGATTGGGCCCACCCTGATAATCTCTGTATCTTGGAGTCCTGACCCCCTAATCACATCCTCCAAAGCCCCCCTTGTCGTGTAAAGTAGTTTATTCACAGGTCTAGGAATTAGGACCTGGACGTCTTTGGAGGTGCCATAATTCTGCCTACTATGCTTCCCCCTAAGGTAACCAGCTTTTCCAGTTTTTAAATTTTATGTTTTCACTGTTTATTATTGAAAATATGAGAAAATATTTGTCTACTACCTCCTTTCCTCAGAAGGTAACATAATATAAACCTTCGGAACTTCGCTTTTTTCCCACTTTCACAACAGCATATCCTGGAGTTCACACCATGGCAGTGTATTGAGAAACGCCTTCGTTCCTTTAGAGACACGTGGGACTTCATTGTGTGAACATACCATAGCTATTTGACCAGTTCCTGCTGATGACTGTTTGTATTTTTTCCAGTCTTTGGTATTTAAAGTAATCCCGCAATGAAAAGCTTTGTGTATACATCGTTTTCACCTCTGTTTCTTCTTGTATCAATACTTAAATGGCTTCACTTTTTACATTTAGATCTTTGAGCTCTTTGGTATATGTCCCGGTGTACAGATTGAGAAATGGGTCCAAATTTATCTTTTTCACCCATAAAATTCGATTTGCATATCTTATATAGCAAAGTCTAAAATTAATCATTATGTCTATCCTTTTCACTGAACAATATACAGAACTTGGGATGACTGCTCAAAGTACCTCCCTTCCCTCTTATATTATGTAGTATCACTTTTTTTATACCAAATTAAACCTTATTATTTTATTCAAACAATATTTGTTTATATTTATCCACATTTGCCACTTCATTTCTTATGAAGTGAATCTCACTTCAGCTTCCTCCTAGGGTCATTTTCGTTCTCTCTAAGGCAGATACCTTTTCTGAGCATCCATTGAAGTAAATGCTGTTTTTGTTTATCTGAAAAAAAAAATCTTTATTTCACCCTCTTTTAAAACCTTTTTTTAGCTGAGAATACGATCCTGGATTCTCCTTCAGCTATAGATGTTATCCCACTGTTTTCTGACTTCTTTTGTTGCTCTTGAAAAATTATCGTTCCTTTGTATTTAATCTCCCTTTCCTTTGTGACCGTTTGGGATCTTCTCATTGTTTTGTTGTCCTGAGGTTTCAGGACTGCAAATCTGCGTTTGCATTTCTCTTTTTTACCTTGTTGGGGATTTGTGGACTGTCTGAATATGAAGATTCCATCCTTCTATTTTTCCTTCCAGAATTTGATTCAACATGTGGGGCTTCTCACTTTCTCCTTAATTTCTCTTAGTTTCTTATCGTGTAGTTCATCTTTGTCTCTCAGAGATGCATTCTGAATGTGTCTTCACATCCATTTTCTGTTCATTGATTCTTTAACCATGTCTTTGATCTGTTATTGAGGTTTTAGTTCCTACTACATTTTATAATTTCTAAAGTCATCCTGGGTTCTTTGCAACACGCCTAATATTTTTATAGTACTTTGTTCCTGACTCATTTTTTAAAATTCTCATTCTTACTCCTTTAAGCATTTTAAGCAGATTTGTTTTATATTCTCTGTCCACAAATTCCAGAGAAGCCTGGAGTGCTGCAGTCTATGGGGTCGCAAAGAGTCAGACAAGACCAAGTGACTGAATTGAACTAAATTCCACTATATATAGGATTTTCGATGGGTCTAATTCTGTTGTTTATTGTTTTTGCCAAGTCATGCTGGCAGCAAGCCTGTAAGTCTGTCCTTGTATGTTTTACAATTTTGGATCACGCATTATATTCAGCTGGGCTCCCCCTGGAGCAGTAATACTGGAATATATGCTCTGAACTTGCGTCTCTCCAGCGAGGGTTTGCATTTGCTTCTACCACGTGGTCCAGGAGAACTGAAGTTAGATTCTTGGCTTAGAGTTTCTCAAGCCACACAGGTAGTTAAAAGTTAACTAAACTCATCGTGTGGGTGTGGCCTAAAATTACACACTTTTAGGAAGACTGTCTTCTATCTGGACCTCAAGACTGGCAGATTATTTGTCTCCTTTTGCCAGTGGACAGATTGTGGGGTGGAGAGCCTCACCATTTTTCTTTATATGTAACTTTTTGAAGGTTTGGCTTTATGTAAAAGGTTTCAGTTCAGATAATCTACCAACAGTGTTTGTCATCTTTTATGCATTATTTTTAGGCTTTTCATAGCAAGGGGACCTGGGAGGGCATCTCGAAGTGAAAGTGGTAGTCATTCAGTCGTGTCCAACTCTTTGTGACCCCATGGACTGCAGCTTACCAGGTTCCTCTGTCCACAAATTCTCCAGGCAAAGATACTGGAGTGGATTGCCATTTCCTTCTCCAGGGGATCTTCCCAACCCAGGGATCGAACCTGGGTCTCCTGCATTGCAGGTGAACTCTGTACCATCTGAGCCACCAGGAAAGTATTTTCAGGAACAAAACTATGTGTTCTTTTAAAATACTAATATTCAGGAGGGAAAAGAGAAAAAAGCTTGTGAAAGAATCTAAGGGAGAAGAAATGAGGTGACTGCCTGGGCTCCCTGCCTGGGACTGATGTGCCTGCCTGTGTATATCCTGTGAATCAGCCACTGGAGAGGCTGCCGCTGGACACCTCATGGGAAACGACAGCACGATCAGGATGCTTTTGTCTCGAGGTTTCCTTTGACCTCCCTGCCATCCGCAGTGCCCTGCTTTTCCTCCAGCTTAGACTTTCTACCTCCTCTTATGTTGTGCATCACACAAATTTAACTCAAGAACTATTGTATTTTAGAGTCTCTTGTCCCTTGATCTCTGTAATGTACTGTAGGGACCATTTCACAGAAACCGTCAGCAGCGGTTCTGTGAGGAGGTGCCCAGGAGTTAGGAAGAGATAGTTCCACTGAGTCAGGCCTGTGTCCCACGTGGAACTGGGTTCTAACCCCCTTAGAATCCACTGGTATCGTTGAACTTGGAGAATTATTCCATACTCTCTGAGCCCAGTCCTATAATTGAAGAGGCCTGTCAATCTCACTTCTTTAGGTAATGAGTTCTGTCAGCCCATTACTCACTATTTGAAGCACTTTATTTTTAAAACTTAGCCAAGTTTTAAAACATGGATAAGGGTGGAAATATATATGTATGAAATTATCCTTGTTAGTGGAGGGCAGCAAAGGCAGAGAGCTATAAAAATTGGGGGCATGGGTTTAGAGTATGATTTGCTACTTGATGTTGACATGGAGCACTATCGGAGGATCATAACAAAATAAAAACTACGCCTTGAAGACATCTTAAACCTGGAAAGAGTTGGGAGTTCTCTTACCAAAGCTGTCCTTACTCCTAACTTTATTTCATGAATGGCATCTCTCGATAGTGGCAAGATACCAGCCTAAATAGAATCTCCTTATCCCATCCCTCCCTCAATTTGCTTGCTGTTTTGGTTTACAGTGTCTTAGAGACACAATTAGCTAATTAATTAAGACCTAATTAAGTCAATTACTACAAATGAATCACGATGCCCATAATGGTTAGAAGTATTTATTTTAGAAAGTAAGTGGTAGTAAATTAAGACAAACAAAATAAGCAAAATAATACATTTACAGTTAATTAACTAAATTAATAAAAGATACGTTTATAGTTAATTAAAAATTTCATGTCCTTTTTTACGTTTTTAGTAATCCTTCACCAGTAGATGGTGTTTGCTGGGCTTTTAACAGTATTTGTGTCCCTGTTCTAGTGCTCTCCAGGTATCAGCACATTTAACTCTTAGACCAGGCCTATGAGATAAGAACTGTTATCTCTCATTTTCCCACTGAAGAGGCTGAGTGCAGAGAAGTTAAATGAAGGTTACGAAGCTAGTAGGTAACAGAAATGACTCAGAACAGCTAGTCTGGCCCCAAAGCCCCCGCTGAGCAGAAACTGCCTCACCTAGCGAGTAAAGCCACTGGCAGTTGTTTCAGCTCCCACCACCATTCCCGCCGACGGTTTTAAATTTCATTCTTTGAAGCTTAGTCTCAGCAGATAGGGTGGTACAGAAGCCAATTCCATGGTTGTCTTTATTGGTTCACGTGGACCCTGGGTAGGCCTGGGAGTTCCACATCGTTTGTGGTGCCAACATGCTGACCTCGTCTCTGTTTCAGTTTCTGTTCCAGCAGCTGGGAATGTTGGTGTCCTTTGTGAAGAGCCACATCAGACCTTACATGGATGAGATAGTCACGCTCATGAGAGTGAGTAGAAATGAATGCTTTGGCCCGTTCCTTGGGGTTTGGGTCCAGGAGCGTCTGGAAGCAGGTTTGGATGACGTGGACATGTTTTTTATGGGTCGTCATAGAGCTGTTACAACCTGAGGATGAAAAGTGGAGCATGGTATCCCAGTGGATCATGAAAGGGTGGAGGGGCCATGGCTACAGGCTCCCAGGTACAGGAGTTCAAGGTGTGAAGTCTGAGGAGAAATCCTGAAGTAATTGTTCTGCCAGAAATAGACTTGAGATCCTTGCCTCACACACAGCAGAGCAATTTCACTTTAATATCACAGCCGTGCTTCACTATTCCCACAAAAGCCCTCTTCCTTACTGCCTATAAAACCATGGCCTTAAGAGAGGACTGAGGATTGGGCCTTCCTGAGGCCATTAAATATGATGGGCTCCTGTCAGACTCTGAGGAGGAAGGTGATGCTTTCCCCTGATGCTTTCTACAGCCTGACTGCTGCCTTCTGACTGCAGTCACATCTGAGAGGGGGCTCGTATCCCAGATGTTATAATGTGCTTTAAGCAGGTACACAGGACACCCCATTGACCCCATAGTATCGTTTTTCTGTTTTGAAGTTGGGGAGGCTGCTTCCTACTGTTCTTTATAATTTCAGTGTCTCTGCTGGGGAGGTTGCTTTGCAGAGATGGCTGTGTCCTAAAAAATTTGGAAGACACTTCTTCCAGTCATTTTTGTTCTTCTACACCAGCCCTTTGTAGTTGGCTTGAAGGAGGCAGCAGGGCTAAAATCAAATGACTGGCTTCAAAAATGGAGCTTCCCCAAAAATGAGTCCTCAGAACCAAATAACTCCTATATGTATAAATAAGTGAGAGCTGCAGGGGGCTGAAGAGCTTGTCAGATGGAATTAGGGAAGTGGGGAGTGGCACAGGAGGAAGCAGTGTGCTCTTGGGTCAAAGCTGAAGTAATCTGTGACTTGCTTCCCAAAAAAAGACTTATGGCCAAAGCATAGGGGTTTGGGGCAGGGAGCCTTACACCTGCCAAATCCAGCTTTCACTCCCTTCAGGATACAGAAGGTGCAACAGGGCTCTTGCCTTGGCTCTCGATCCAGCATTTTAGTAAGCTCCCCCCAGCCCAGGGAGAGCTTGGGCTTTGTGAACAGTGATCCAGCTGACATCCCTGGGGAGGCTGTCTGGCTTCTTTGAGGTAGGGGAAACCCCTTGTGAGGAGTTCCGGTAGTCTTCCAGTGGAGAGTAGTAGTTGTAATGTGTGCGTGCTCAGTCATGCCAGACACTTTGTGACCCCAAGCACTGCAGCCCGCCAGGCTCCTCTGTCTGTGGGATTTCCCAGGCAAGAATACTGGAGTGGGTTACCATTTCCTTCTCCGTGGGATCTTCCCAACCCAGTGATTGAACCCCCATCTCTTTCATTGGCAGGCCCACTGAGCCACTTAGACTTCTTTTAAAGCCTTTCATCCAAGGAGTTGTCTTTTTTTTGTTGTTTTTTCATTGACTTCTACTCTGATTTAAATGGAAGCCCAACAGGCTTCCCTGGTAGCTCAGTGGTAAAGAATCCACCTGCCAAGCAGGAGACTCGGGTTCAATCCCTGGGTCAAGAGGATCCCCTGGAGAAGGAAATGGCAGCCCACTCGAGTGTTCTTGCCTGGGAAATCCCATGGACAGAAGAGCCTGGTGGGCTACAGTCCATGGGGGTCACAAAAGAGTCAGACATGACTTAGGAACAACCAAGAGTACTAATATGCATATGTTGCCATCATTAAGTCTCCTGGTCTGGAGGTTTTAAATAAAGTACTAGGCAACGATCTTTCTGAATTGATTTGAAGTGACAGCTTTCCTTGGAGTGAGAGGTTAGACCAATTTGCTTTGTAGTACTAAGACAGGATCTGGAGCCAGTTGGCCAGGTTTTCATTTTAGTAACTTATGTGGGATATAATTGGATGACTGTAGAAAAATACTCTTTGTGGCACTCTCTTGTCCTGAAAATGGTTTGGAACAGATGTGAGATGCTGTTGAGCAAAGTCTATTTAGAAAGAGCAGGAAATCTTGTTAACACTAGAGTTGCCGCCTGGCAGAGCCCAGGTGGTACCCAAAGCAGAACCACCCTGGACAACTAGCGAGCTCCTAGAGCACTGCAGAGCTGTGGTCCATTCATTCTGTAAATGGGTTTGGGTGGCTGGAGTATACCAGGCTCTCTGCTGGATTCAGGGAGACAGATGTATCAGCGGGTTTCATGCCCTTAACTAGCCTACAGCTGAATCGAGGGAGGATAGCAAAAAAAAAAAAAATTAAGTATTGCAGGTGCTGGAAAGAGGAGAGCAGAGGGACCCACAGTGGATGATGGAAAGAGACAGGAAAGGCTTCTGAGTAGAAATGAGGCTTGAGCCAGGTCTGGAAAGAGGTGGGGCTTAGCTGACAAGAGGTGGGATCTAAGCAGAGAGCAGCATGAGCGAAGCACAGAGGATGAAAGTAGTCTGGTGCTTTCGGGGAGATGCAGCTTAGCTGTTCATTGTGATGTGGGGTACAGGAGGACCTGGGGAGCGGAGGACAGGGAAGGGTTCCATGGGGAAGACCATGCTCACTGCCTTTCTGCTTCTTTTTAGCTATCTTAGTTCCTTGGTTCCTGTTTCAACAGAAGGGCCCCTGACTTTGCTCCTTTGTCTTCCCCCTTCCTAGGAATTCTGGGTCATGAACACCTCCATCCAGAGCACAATCATTCTCCTCATTGAGCAGATTGTGGTAGCCCTCGGGGGTGAATTTAAGCTCTACCTGCCCCAGCTGATTCCACACATGCTTCGTGTCTTCATGCATGACAATAGCTCAGGCCGCATCGTCTCCATCAAGGTAAGTATCCCGGGGCATCCTCTAGAGAGGTTTCCAGAGTCTGTCAGAGTCCTCAGTTGGTCATCTAAGAGACGAGAACCTGTTCTGAGTGACAGGGTGGTACTCAGCCTAAAAGACGGAATCTAGGGAAATACTTCAGTACCTGAAGTGTGCAGTGTGCAGCTTATTCAATGTTTCTGACCCTTTCTTGATTATCTTTATGTTTTGTCTCCTTTAATGGAACAATCTTGGTAAATGTTTATGGCAGAGCAGTTTTCTCTATTACCCAGCCACTGATTCCTTACAATTGAAATACGCTCAGAGAAAGAAAAGTAGCATATAAGCAAAACAATATGAGGGGAGACTGTGCTACCAAGAGAATATAATTCCAAGTAACTTATTAAAGTCTGTTCAGAGTGCCCCCCAAATTTGGAATTATCCTACCACTGCCACCCTTTGTAGACTTAGGGACTTGGTCCCTGACTGTACTTGTTCATTGCCGTGCCTCTGCTCCTCTTTGCAGTTGCTGGCTGCAATCCAGCTGTTCGGTGCCAACCTGGATGACTATCTGCATTTGTTGCTGCCCCCGATCGTGAAGTTATTTGACGCCCCCGAGGCCCCATTGCCTTCTCGAAAGTGAGCACCTGCCCTCTGGGACTAACAGTCGTCAATCTAGTTAACCATTAAAATGTCTTGTTGAAAATGTCCTTTTCCTAAGTTCCTGGGCCATCTTTCTTTTTTTTTTTGTCATTTAGGTTAGTCCAGAAATGTACTCCCATTAGGTTAGTCCAGAAGTGTCCCAGGCTTCTGGAAATCTTAACTGTCCCCATCCCACTGCAGTGCGTGTTGGCTCTGTGCACCCAAAATAACGTCAGAAGCCATTCCTTCCCAATAGGTGCCAGTTGTTAAGGTAGCCCTCAGTTGTTTCTGTTACTCTGGGCTCTGTGTCAGTAGTTACTGTATCTCAGCGGTTGTTGTAGGGCCGCGCTAGAGACTGTGGACCGTCTGACAGAGTCTCTGGATTTCACGGACTATGCCTCTCGGATCATTCATCCGATTGTACGCACACTGGACCAGAGCCCAGAACTCCGTTCCACAGCAATGGACACGTTGTCTTCACTCGTCTTTCAGCTGGGAAAGAAGGTGAGGCGGGAGTCCTCGACACACATGCTCTTCTGTCTTAGCGAACTCCTTCGCTTGTCAGTCCGTAGGCCTCAACCACTCTCAGAGGGGAATCATTTACGCCCTTTTTCCCTTCTTCATTCAGCAAGTGTTTATTGAGCCACCTCTGTGGGCTGAGTCCTGTTCTGGGGACGATGCAGTGAACAGAATGATGTCCTTGTTCCCACAGAGCTCACGTTCCAGTGAAGCAAAGCTCTGAGACATCATTTATCTCATGAGGGTGACGGGTGGGGAGAGACGCTGTTTCTTTAGGGGAGGTGAGGAAGACCACTCTGATAAGGTGACATTTCAGCAGAGACCTAAGTAACAGAAAGGCCCAGGCCCAGGGAGCTGGCTGCAGGCACAAGGAAGAGCAAAGGCACAGGTTCCAGAAGGCAGAACCTGAAGGGAGGGAACAGCAGAGTAATGACTTCAGCAGGGGAGCAGGGGAAAGGGCTTGGAAAGATCATAGAGAACCTTGTGAGGGCTGGGCTGGCGATGGGCCCACTGGAAGCTACATATTGTGACCAGTGGTTCTCAGAATGTGATTCCCCGACAGGCAGCATCAGTATCTACATAGCTGGGTGCCATTAGAACTGCAGGTTCCCCAGGACCTGCCGAGCCAGAGCTCTGATTGTGAGCGCAGCAGTCTCTGGTTTCATATGCCTTCCAGGTGATTCTGACGCCCACGAGAATTTGCACATTGCTGTTTCATTGTAAGTACTTTGGCTTTTACTCTGAGAAACACTGAAAGTCTTTGGAGAGATTGAGCACAGGAATACTGTGATCTGACCTAACATTTTTAAATGATGGCTCTTAGTGCTGTGTGGAAGAACAGACTGGGCCAAGAGTGGAAGCAGAGAGACCATTACAGTAAAAGCCAGTTGCAGTGACCCAGATGGAAGGCGGTGGGCGTGAGGATCATAGCCCAGGGGCCAGAAAGTGATTCTCCTGCAACCACAGAGCTAGTCCCAAACCCCGAAGTAATAGCTGTAATAAGGCAGTGCTAATAATCTTTTCTGTCCTTCCCACTCTCCAAAGTAATGGTTTCTGCTCTGTTTGCTCTCCTCTTGCAGTACCAAATTTTCATTCCAATGGTGAACAAAGTTCTGGTGAGACACCGAATCAACCATCAGCGCTACGACGTCCTCATCTGCAGGATAGTCAAGGTGAGCTGTGCTTTGTTTCTGCTCTCAAGCCCCCTCATCATCTTTCTTAACTGGTATTCTTAGCAATGGGTATATATGCAGCTTTTTAGCTCTGAACTGTGCTGTGCTGAGCTAAGTCGGTTCAGTTGTGTCCAACTCTTTGCAACCCTATGGACTGTAGCCCACCAGGCGCCTCTGTCCATGGGATTCTCCAGGCAAGAACACTGGAGTGGATTACCATGCCCTCCTCTAAGGGATCTTCCCTACCCAGGGATCGAACCCGTCTCCTGAGGCTCCTGCATCGCAGGCAGATTCTTTACCGCTGAGCCACTGAGGAAGCCCTTTGGCTCTGAACTAGAGATTGGCAAACTTCTGTCAAGATAGTGCATTTTTTCAGTTTTGCAGGCTCAGTGGTCTCTGATGAAACTACTCAGCTCTGCCACTGCCACCTGGAAGCAGCCATAGGCATCCATAAGCACATGAGCCAGGGTGCATTCCAGTAAAACTATTTATGGACACCAAAATATGATTCTCTAATAATTTTCATGTGTTGCAGAATATCAGTCTTCTTTCAATTATTTTTTCAGTCATTTAAAAAAATGTAGAAACCAGCCTTAGCCCTTAGGCCTGACAAAAACAGGCAGCAAGCAGCTCCTTGCTGCCCCAGCTCTTCATCACGTTTATTGCTTATGTGCCAGTTGCATGCTCATACTCCTAAGTCAGTGCTTGTCAGCAACTGGGACTGACCAACGCAGACTGGTCTCAATGCAGAATACAGCCCGGTCATGATTCATTCTGTCCGTACCTGGCTAAATCCTGGCTCTTCTGAAAGGTGGGACCCACCTGAAGGTTAAGGGTGTTTTCTAACCTGGAGCAGCTTGCGGAGTCACAGGTGTTCTGTAAACTCTGGTTGCAGGGGTATACCCTGGCTGACGAGGAGGAGGACCCTCTGATTTACCAGCATCGAATGCTGAGGAGCGGCCAAGGTGATGCCTTAGCCAGTGGACCAGTGGAAACGGGGCCCATGAAGAAACTGCACGTCAGCACCATCAACCTCCAAAAGGCAAGTCCATTGTGTCCTGGGGGACTTGGAAAGGAGAGCCCTGCTCTTGTTGCTTGTTTGAAACTTTCAGCTCTTGCTATCTTCTGTCTAAAATAACCAAAATCCAAGCATTTTTCTGAAAATCTGGATACCGTGAACTTAGGTCATTTTGTCTTTCTCCAAGTATCTGAAGTATACAGTTTTTTAATATAAGGAAAGTAAAGAACAAGGTGTCCTTTTATGTTCCCTTGGAGCTTTGGCGGTGGAACTTATTTTTTTTAATAATTTTATTTGATTATTTTATTTTTGGCTGTGCTGGTCTTTGTTGCTGTGCGGGCTTTTCTCTAGGTGCTACTCTCTAGTTGTGGGTCACGGTCTTCTCATTGCAGTGGCTTCTCCTGTTGTGGAGCACGGGCCGTAGGACACGTGAGCTCAGTAGTGGTGGCTCATGGGCTCTGAAGCATAGGCTCAGTAGTTGTGGCGCATGTGCTTAGTTGCACTGTGGCACGTGGGATCTTCTCAGATCGGGAATCAAACCTGTGTTTCCTGCATTGGCAGGTGAATTCTTTACCACTGAGCCACCAGGAAAGCCCAGTGGAACTTGTTGCAGTTTGCATTCTCATTTTTTACATGAATAGAACACAACCAGTCAGCCTTGTAGTTAGCACTGAGACTGATGCAGGCTCTTGAAAGCAGTCCTTCAGAAACTTCTCAGACTCATTGGGCTTAACCATATGCTGGGGAACTTGTTAAAATGCTTGTTCTGATTCAGGCTGAAGCTCAGGCCTTGATAGTCTCTATTTCTAATAAGCTCCCAGGTAATGGCTGATGCCAGTGGTCCATGGGACCACACTTTGAGTAGCAAGGATTTTAGATCTCTGCAGGTCAATACTGGATTCTCTGTGCTGACCAAAGCCTGGGATAAAACCAGCTTCTCATCACGTATGCCACCAGCGATCCACTTACAAATAGGCAGTTCAAAGCATCTCTGATGGATCTAAACAGAGTAATCATATACTTCACTGACTTTTAAGTAAATTTATCAGGTTGCTTATTTTCCACATTTTGCATCAGTCTTTAGTACTTCTGGTGACTGAAAACAGCTCCCAGTTTGTATTTCAACGTAGTTTTCTTTCCTTTATTACCAGTTGACCCAAGGCAGCTGCACTTCTGTGCAGCAGCAGATAGAGGTAAAGAACTAGGCAGGGTTGGTCCCAGCTGACTTGGTCTCTTGGCCAAGCCCATAAAGATTTGCATGCAGACCTGTGTGCATGTGCTCACATACAGCTTTGGAACACTGGCCTTTACTCCTGACATCAGCCTTTACCCACATAGGCAACTGCAAAGTAACCACTACTGAGAAAAGTTTGATGATTTAAGATGAAAGTGGTAAAATACCCCTGGGTCAGGAATGATGTTACTCTCCTGTGTGTGTTTTGTAATTGCTAGTCCCAGACCTCAGGAGGAAAAAGGCTGACACCTGGCATTCCCAAGTGTTTGCTGAGGCCACCATGCTAACACCTCACCCTGGAGGGAGGAGCTGGACAAGGAGGCCAGATGCATGTTTCCACCCAGATATTTTCAGCCTGCCTTGGTGCAGAATGTCCTTCCAGCCAGGCAGCTGTCCGCCCTGCTTTAGGAAATTCGCCAGTGGTCTAGTTTGCTTCCAGGAAGTTTTGCCTTTTACCCAGGATTTGAGAAAAAGAAGGCATCTTAGTTTGTCTCACCTGAAAGAACAGATCAAGTTCAAAAACCCTAAGCAAAGTTCTCTACACCTAAAGCTCAGATTCATTTCATCGAAAGGTAAATTGTGCTTCTATGTATTCATGTGATGACAACTAGGGATTGGTATATTTGTCAGTTTTAACCAGCCTTCAAAATAATAATTTGCCACCTCAGTCACCCTTCTATTGGCTATGCTAATAGAGGATTTACATAGTACAGAAAACATAAAAGCCATTTATATATACCTCCAGCATGCCTCCAAGATTCTCAGCTGATTTCCTGTCTTATGGTAATTGATCCGGGCTTACCTTCTAAATGAATGAGCTGGCGTTCCATCAGCGTGCACCAGTGTTACAGATAAGGCAGTCAGCAGAAGGTGGGTGATGAGAGGGAACTGGAGTTTGAACAGTTGCTGTAAAACTCAGAGAATTGAGAGTTGATTATGTTTTAAATTACAAAGCAGTAGGGAAAGGCCATTGTGAGGCACATATCATGTTTGATAGATTGTGCAGTTGTTCACTAAGCCAAAATTTTTTGGAGAGCTGTTTGCTACCATTTATCGAATGGTACGAATGTTAATGATCACAATAACCACCATCTACACTTGTTGGGCACTTCCCATGTGTCTGTCAGACACTGTTGTGAGCACTTTATATGTATTGATTCATTTAATCTTCACAGTAACCATGTGAGTTCAGTGCTGTCATTACCATCTCTCTTTTATGATGTGGACATTGGGACACTGAAAGGTTAAGAAATTTGTCCAATGTCAGCCAGTAGATGGAGGAGCCAAGGATGTGAGCCAGGTATGACTCCAGAGACCAGTCTCTTAACCACTGTGCTGCATTGTCTTTGCCTCACCCAAACTCAGCTTCACATCTTTAGAGGGCGAAAGACATTAGTACTACTTCCTTGTATATGATTGACTTTTAAATACCTTGTAATATAGTGCTGCTATGCAGAGACTCACTGTGTAGGGTGGAAACCAGCAGTCTGTGGATTGAAAAGCACTTGGTGTTCCCATTTCATTCCACAGAATAAGGTCTAAAAGTCTTTGGTATCTAGTGTCACTCTTCTTTTAGTTCAGGAGTTCTCATTGTGTCAGTGAGAATCGACAAAAATTTTTAAGCTGTCTCTTACAGTATCTCTACTTCAGTTTTTGATGTACAGTAATAGTTGATGTACTGTCACTTATTGGTAACTCGTCAAAAGCTACAGCAGACTTCTGTTTCATCCCAGGAAAATGGTGGGTTGGATTAGTGGTGGTCAGGTTATGTAGCACACACAGGTCTCTTTCACTCCCTGGACGACTTCCCTTGAGAACTTCTGCTCTAACTTATCTGATCCTCCCTTAGTTTAGGGAGGATTGACCTGTCTGTTCTGCCAGAAAAATCTTTTAAGAATATATTTTAGAAGTTAAAGATTTAGTAGTTAGGGCTAGCCCAATTCAGAGAGAAGTCATTTTGATAATAAGAGCAACAATGTTTTGCTCGTTATTCCAGCTAGACCCTTTAGATGCATTTTTTCCTGGAGGAGGAAGACTTAAGACTCAGATGCCGCATACGAGTAGTTTGCCCAGAGTTTCTTCAGCAACTGAGTGGCAGGGCCAGGATTCCAGCCAGGTGTTTCTAACTTCAGAGTAGCAGACAGACACTCACACATAGAGCACTAACTTGTGCTGAGCACTGTGCTAAGTCTGTTACACATATTAACTTAGTTAATCCTTAAAACACCCTCTGAGGTGGGGACTGTTATCCACACTTTACAGAGGAGGAAACTGAGGCACAGAAAAGTTAAGTAACTTGCCCAAGACTAGGCACCCAATACATTACATAACTGGGATTTGAACTCAAGTTGCCGAGCTGCACAGAATGTGGCTTCTGGCCAGTACCCTCTATTACCCAGCCCCAGGGCCTGAGTCTTTCCATCCACCTCCCTAAGCTGCCCCTACTAGTAACTCTTGGTGCCAGGAGAGCTCAGAGTTTTGAGGAAAATTGAAGGGGATTAACTGCAAAGTAAAAGTTCTATCTGTTCAGCTCCTTTTGTCTCATTCCAACATAGTGCTGTGTCCTCTGGGCTTTGTCGCACTATTGATGATGGTGCAGATCTGAGCATTTCCCCCTCCGTGTGTGACTGCACTGTCAGATGAGCCAGTGTCCCACTGCAGGGTGCCCTGGGCCCTTCCCACACTGCTGGAGGCCATTCTTAGTGTGACGATCCCCATCCACTCTGGGGTTGTGGAGCTCTCTGCTTGGCAGATAGAGTTGAGCACAGATGAGTTGTAAAACAGGCGTTCTCTATATTGTGTTATATTCCAGAGGTTGCTGCTTTTGTTTTATGACTTTAATTAAATATTACTCTTTTGTATTTGTACTCAGGGAGTTTTGTCATGAGAGGTACAATTGTATAAACCAAAGAAGTGGGATAATCATTAGATAGGCGAGGGCTCCTTACAATAGGCCCTCACAGCTGATGGTTTTCCTTTGTCGCCTGTGGTGTATAGGCCTGGGGAGCTGCCAGAAGGGTTTCCAAAGATGATTGGTTGGAATGGCTGCGGCGGCTGAGCCTGGAGCTGCTGAAGGACTCCTCGTCACCCTCCCTGCGCTCCTGCTGGGCCCTGGCACAGGCCTACAACCCGATGGCCAGGTTCGGTGTGTCAGGGCTCCCTTCTTCCCAGCTTCACATTGTGATCAAGAGGACTAGCCTGTAGAAAGCAATATATAATAATTAGTTTTTATTAACAGTAAGAGTAAAAAGGTATTTTTAATTTCGTTAACTTCTGGGGTAAAAAATAAAAAGGCAAATTGAACATGCTCTTATTATA
Source organism: Bison bison bison (assembly GCF_000754665.1). NCBI lineage: Eukaryota > Metazoa > Chordata > Mammalia > Artiodactyla > Bovidae > Bison > Bison bison. The sequence continues at coordinate 2,548,670 of NW_011494861.1, forward strand.
GGAAGAAGATCCATCTTAACCTTGCTAATAGACCTTTCATTAGTAGATTTAGGTCCAAAATTTTAATTACAAAGTCATTTATAACTCTGAAAACAACTATGTAATAGTTTAATATAATCTGTTTCCAGTAGTAGTGATGTTCCAGTTACATGTGACTGCATAAGTCCCCAAGTCTTAGTGGTGTAACACAAAAGTCATCTAAAATTATTTATTCTACGCACAAATCTGCAGTTTGGGCAGGAAGTGTGGGAACAGTTTGTCTCTGGCCCACCCAGTATCAGCAGGGGTATTAGTCCCGGGGCTAGAAGGTTGACCTCCAAGATGGCCCATTCATACATCTGCCAAGTTGGGGCTGACAGTTGGCCAAAGATTCAGCCCTGGCCAGGGCCTTGGTTCCTCTCCGTGTGGCCTGCTCCACGGGTTGCTTGGGCTTCCTCACTGAATACTGTCTTAATTCAGGAGTGAGTGACCGCAAGGGACTGACACATGACACAGAAGTGCGTGGTGCTTGTACAACCTGCCTTGGGGGTCATGTAGTGTCACTTCTGCCCCATTCTGTTGTCAAAAGAAGTCACAAAGACCCACTCAGGCTCAAGGAGAGGAGACGTGGATGCCACTTTTTTATAGGGGAGTGGAAAAAGGAAATGGCAACCCACTCCAGCATCCTTGCCTGGAGAATCCTGTGGACAGAGGAGCCAGGTGGGCTGCTGTCCTTGGGTTGCACAGAGTCGGACATGACTGAAGTGACTTAGCATGCCTGCATACATTGGAGAAGGAAATGACAACCCACTCCAGTATTCTTGCCTGGAGAGTCCCAGGGATGGAGGGGCCTGGTGGGCTGCTCTCCATGGGGTCACACAGAGTCAGACACGACTGAAGTGACTTAGCAGCAGCAGCAGCAGCAGGATAGATCGTAGAAGAATGTGTGGAACAGGAGCTAGTGCTGCAGCCATCTTTGGAAAATAGAATTTACCTTAAAAATACTGTAAATCCTACACAGTGAATCTTAAATAGTCATTGAAAATTTGGTTTATAAAAAGTTGTAACACATATAGATTCATGGTATAATGTATGTGAATAAAATGGAATACAAAATGGTGCAAATGTGGGATTTCAATTAAAAATATGTGTACCTAGGAAAAAGATTATAAAGTAGTACAATAATGATTATCTCTAGGAGGATTTAAGGAGCAATTATTTTCTTTTTTTCATTATTTTCTAAGTTTTTCTACAATGGACAGTGCTTATTTGTAATGAAGCATGATTTCATTAGCTATCTTTTCATTGGCAGGAACCAAAAAAGTGAAGTATTCCATTTCACTTTCATCATCTGGTTTGCTGAAACCAAATGGCTGGTTTGCTCTTTGGAGTGTATTTAGCAGAAATAGAGATGGTCCCTGAGACTGCTACTTGGATACCATGATTTGGTTCATCTGATTTCTTTCAAATATTTTTTAATGCTTAAAAAAAAATTGTTCCTAGGGAGTCTCTGTTTCCATAGTGTGCAGATTTCACATTCTCTATTTCCATAGTATGCAAAAATAGTGTTTCCTCTTGTCTGCTTCAAGTCCTTTTTGAGCACACCCTCATCCAAAGAGGTTTGTGATAAATACACACACATGTGTCTGTCCCCTTAATGCCAAGCATGTTCATTTGGGAGCCACCGTAGCCTTGGAACTAGATCAGAAAGCTTACTTCTTAATGTACACAGGGCTTCTCTTGGTCTTCATGTTACTCTATGAATTTCAGATTTTGTTTTCTTTCATCAGATTCCAAAATTATGTATACATTGAACTGATCTAACCCTTTAAGTATGTAAATAAAAATAGATGTATAGGCGTCAGGTGCTTAAGCCCATACATTATACAGGCATATCCTGTAGTTTCCAACTCCCTCTCCACACATTCACCAAAAGCGAGAGGGTAGGATTGAAGTCCAGATGTCAGGGGTAGCAAACGTGTCCACCCAAGTGGTGCTGTAGTGGTCTTAAATAGTTGTCGTGATTCTGGGAATGGTACCCCTGCTCCCAGGTCTTCCCAAGGCCCCAGCTGTTAGAGGTTTGGCTTAGGGAATGTTTTAAGACTTACGCATTTGGGTTCTGTTTTCTGATGCTTCTCGTTTCTTAAGCTCTGTTTTCACTTTGTTTATGACCACCCAACTAAGGGTTCTGCTTATGTTTTCAAAAGCAATAGCAAATGCCTACTTGTATTAGTTTTCACATTGCCTGAGAAGAAACATCCCAAGAATCATTTGAAGATGAATGTTAACTGAATCTGTTATGTCAGCTTCTATGTTAAAAGTCCCTTTCTGTCCATCCCCTCCAATGAAAAAGAGTGATGCAAACACTGTGGAGACAAGTCATTTTGTTTTGCTCTTCGTTCTCGCACTCCATCCTGCCCCCACAGTTTTCCCTGGACCTGTGCTGAAAAATTGAACAGTCACTAGAGCCACATGTGCTTATTTCAATTTAGGTTAATTAAAAGTAACTAAAACTTAAAATTCAGTTCCTTAGTCATACTTACTACTGTTCAAGTGCTCATTGACCAGTGGCTGCCATATTGGGTGGGGAAGATAGGAACTATTTCCAGCAAGTTCTGTTGGACTGCCTTGGCCTGTACAACCATTATCAGTGCCAGGAGTAGCTTGTTAAGTTGTGGCTTTGTGGCACCAATCAGAGGCAGGAGGGGCATTTCCAACATTTGTCTCCACTCCTGTCTGCCTTCAGGGATCTCTTTAACGCTGCGTTTGTGTCCTGCTGGTCTGAGCTGAATGAGGACCAGCAGGATGAGCTCATCAGAAGCATCGAGTTGGCCCTCACCTCCCAGGACATCGCAGAAGTCACGCAAACCCTCTTAAATTTGGCTGAATTCATGGAACACAGTGACAAGGTGAGCCTGTCAGGGAGCCAGCTGGTGGGAAGAGGGGAAGCACTGCATAACCCACTCTGGCCTGTGGCCTGTCTGCCATTTGTTTCCTATGCTATGGGGTTCTGCTCTCCTCCAGGGCCCCTTGCCTTTGAGAGATGACAATGGCATTGTCCTGCTGGGCGAGAGAGCTGCCAAGTGCCGAGCATATGCCAAAGCGCTGCACTACAAAGAACTGGAGTTCCAGAAAGGTCCCACCCCTGCCATTCTCGAGTCTCTCATCAGGTAGGCCATAAACCCTTTCTCTTGATGCCTGCGTCTCACATGACCTCTCTTCTCCCACTGCCTGGTGCCAGTGTCCTGGAGGCCCTTGGAGACCTCTGCTCTGTCAAATCTGCCGTCGGGACTGCCACGTGTGTAAACGAGTTGTGGTTGCAGGTGGCCTTTCTTGGTACTCTAGCCAGAATTGTCACTTCTGTTGACCCTTAGCACTTGGGCTCCTGTTCCTTTCCAACCTGTGCTTACTTGTCCTGATGAAATCAGCCTGAAGCAGTTCTGTGACCAGAGCGGCCTAGGAAAGAGATTTTATGTCTGGGTTAGACCGCACTCTCTGGCTTAGGAGTAGGAGCTGATTTCTGTGCCTCAGAGACCAGCCAGAGGCAGGCTAGGGTTTTATTGACTAAATATATTGGTACCTGAGTCTTCCTCTGTGGAGTGTGAATGTAAAAGGCAGAGCCATGTCTGAAATCCAGTGGTCTTTTCCTCTCATTTGCTATGTTCTCTCATAAGGTTGTTTTGAGTCTTCTGGGTATGGAAAAAATAGGTTGTTTAATAAATTTTTCACTGTTATGAAATTACAAGCAGCCTTAAATGTTAGCTCCACAGCTCCTAGAGAATTGTTTACTTCCCCTAATGATTATCGGAGAATATTAACTCCGAGATCTAATTATCTTCATGTAAATGCTAACATGGTAGATTATTTCACTACAAATAGTTTAGGAAAACTCATGCAGCTAATCAGGACCTCCACTGTGGCTGAAACAGCCTGCTGTGAGTGGCGCTCCCTTCATTTGTAAGGATAATCAAATAACAAGTTCTCTGCTAGCTCTGCTTTTGAGTAGATGCTAAACTCTGTTCCTTTGAGTGCTTTACAAAGTGACCAAAAAGAAATAGAAGCGTGTTTTTGCCCAAATAAATTGGACTTGGAGAGAATGCTGATTTCTAAAATACCACACAGGAATGTTTATAAATGTGCCATCCTATGGGTAGGCCTCAGTTTCAAATTAGGCAGAAGCGGACACCTTCCTTCCTTCCTTCCGTCTCTGGCTTATATAATGCAATCTTGTTTCAAAACTGGAAGAAGACCCCATAGCTGAATATTGTGACTTAGCATTGAGTAACTAGTTTTTGAACATTAATTTCCTTGCTTGCCTTTTTCTGTTTGATACCTCTCTGAAACTTCCCTCATCCAAGCCCCAGTTTTTTCCATATTTGAGACAATCACTGAAGCATTAGTGTTTATGCAGATATGTAGTAGAAGATGTAGTCAGAGGCCTGGAAAAGTGTTCCAGAAGGTCATTTAACTTCTTAAAGCCAGTGTAATTGAAAATGTTGTTGTTGAGTCGCTGAGTCGTTCCTGACTTTTGCGATCCTCTGGACTGTAGCCCGCCACGTCCTCTGTCAATGGGATTTCCCAGGCAAGAGTACTAGAATAGGTTGCCATTTCCTTCTCCAGTAATTGAAAATACATCCTTGGAATTGCCTGCAGATTGATACTGGCTCTAAGAAAACAAACAAAAACCTCTTTTCCCAGTGAAGCCAGGGCCTCTACACTCTGGTTGGTTCCAAGTCTGGTTCAGCTCAGCTGGTTCGGGTTCAGCTCAGCTCAGCCCTTCAGTTGGTTTCCTGTATCTTCCCAATACCCATCTTTTTTGTTTCTGCTTGTAGCTTTTCCTGCTAAATTTGTAAAACTGCTTTTTCTCAGCCCAATTGCCACGTTATGCCGTCATATTCAGTGAAGAAAGTTTTAAGAAACATCCTTAAGCTGCTTATTCAGAAGTTGCTCTCGGCGTTACCCCAGTCCTCACAGACACTCCTCCCATGGCCCAGACCCTCCTCCACGACTTTGGTTTTGTCTTGGAGGCATTACTGTTCACTAAGAGGTTGGGTTCCCTTCCATACAGAGCTCAAAGCTCAATTCCTGGCCCACCTGTATCACATTGCAGACATCTTACCTGTTTTTTCTACTGCCCAACTCCCTTCTCTAATTTTATTTTTCCTTCTGTTACTTTCTCTTTAGCATTTGTCATTTATTTTAAAGTTTAGTATATACGTTTGAGTCAACTGCCTTAAATTCTTTTTGAAGCAATCAGATTAATCGTACACAGAAACATCTTTGCACAATTGATTCTTAGTTTTTATTTTTGTTATAAAAAGCTGTCCTGTGCTGACAGTACTCTTCTCTTGCTGCTGGATCAATCTGTCATCCTGCCTGTTGAAATTTTTATCCACCTGCTCTAGGACACATTAAATCCACATGTAATCCCCAAACTGGGGCCTACAAACTCTCAACGCTGTTATGTATCAGTGAGTATAACTGCTTATTTGGGGAGCAGAGAGTTAAATGAGTATTTAGGTACTTTGAAACACACGTGCTCCTGTACTTATACATGTGCACAGTTTTTACTTGGTGTATTAGCATTAGGATAAGATCTGGTGTCCTGCTCATTCTTAGTTCATTCAGGACAGTGTAACAAATTACCATAGGCCGGGTGGCTTGAACATCATTTATTTTTCACAGTTAGGAGAAAAATCTAGAAGCTGGGAAATCCAAAATCAGGGTGCCAGCATGGTTGGGTTCTGGCAAGACCCTCTTCTGGGACGTTGGTTGCTCTGTGTGTCTTCCTGGGGTCTTTTTATAAAGGCACTAATCCCTTTCATGAGGGCTCCACACTCATGGCCTAATCCCCTCCCAAAGGCTCCCGTCTCCAAATGCCATCACACTGGGAATTAGCCTTCAAAACATGAATGGGGGATTGGGGGGCGCATCAGGGAGATGCAGATTCTGTCCACAGCACCTGCTTCTCTTTCTCCACCCAAAATAGAAGACAGGGTCTGATCAAAACTGGTGCTCTCACTGCCCAGCCCCTGACATGTTATCCCATTTTAAGACAATTTTCTGATTGAGAAAATTCCAGTGCTTACAATTGGCATCAGCTCTGCCAACTGCCCATCAGTCCTGTTCTCTTTCACACCCTTTGTACCTTCTCTCGTACACCCTGGAGGGTGTGTCAGAACACAGTGCTCTTTCCCTTCAGGAGAGCTGAGCTCTCCTTTTTGTGCTTCTGTCCTCTTGAAGGTAGAGGCTGTGCTGTGCTCACCTTCAAGTCCTTGGAATCCATGTCACCCTGCCCCCGACAAAATGTTTTAAAAGTGACCATTACTGTCAGAACCTGCACCTCTGTGGGTTACCTTCTGTGTTTTCCTTCCACCTGCTTTCCCTCATCTCTCAGACATTTTCCCAGAAGGGTGAGGTAAACCACAGGTGCTGAATTAGAGCTTCAGTGTTTTTGTTTTTGTTTTTGTACGGTGACTTTTTTTTTTTTCAACATTAACCTTGCCACAAAAAGGTTTTTATTTCACTTATTCAATTTCATATCTATATAAATATGAGTCAATTTCAGGAACTATAGGTTTTGATTGATATAGGTACTTTGTCCCCCCAACTATCTTGAGGAATGATTTACAAATATAATTGTATATATTTAAATGTATACCATAATGATTTGATATGCATTATAGAATGATTACTAAGATCAACATAACCACCTCACATGGCTAATTTTTTTATGTGTGGTGAGAATGCTTAAGATCTACTTTCAGCAGATTTCAGATATACAAAACTGTTTTGTTAGCTATAGTCACCATGCTGTGCATTAGATCCTAAAAACTTACTCATCTTATAACTGAAAGTTTGTGCCCTTTGACCTATATCTCCACATTTTCCCATTCTCCTGTCCCCTGACAACAACCATTCTAGTCTCTATTTTTATGAAATCACTTTTAAAAACATGACTTTGCATGTGTGATACTATATGTTATTTGTCTTTCTCTGTCTTATTTTACTTAGCATAATACCCTCCAGATTCATCCATGTTGTCACAAATGGAAGAATTTCTTTCTTTGTGGCTGAATAATAGTCCATTGTTTATATTATATATGTGTGTATATATTTACACACACACGTGCTATTTATTTATTTGTTTTTGGCTGTGCTGGGTTTTTGTTGCTGTGCGGGCTTTTCTCCAGTTGTGGCAAGCTGGGACTATTCTACATGGCGGTGCGCAGACTTCTCATTGCAGTGGCTTCTCTTATTGCAGAGCTCAGACTCTAGGGTGCACGGGCTTCAGTAGTTGTGGCTCCCAGGCTCTAGAGCACTGGCTCAATAGTTCTGATACATGGGCTTAGTTGCTCTGAGGCATGTGCGATCTTCTTGGATCAGGAATTGAACCCATGTCTCCTGCATTGACAGGTGGATTCTTTACTTCTGAGCCACTAGGAGAGCTAAAGTACATTTGGGGCTGTTTCCATCTCTTAGCTATTGTGGATAATACCGCAGTGGACATGGGAGTGCAGATATCTCTTCAAGACAGTGATTTTTGTTTTCTTTGAATATGAACCCAGAACTGAAAAATTGCTGGATCACATGGTAGTTCTGTTTTCAATTTCTTGAGAAACTGCCAGACTGGTATAGTGGTTATACCAGTTTACATTCCCACCAACAGTTCCCTTTTCTCCAGTTCCTTGCCAGCACTTATTATCTTTTGTCTTTTTAATAATGATCATCTTCCCAGATGTGAGTTGGTATCTCACTGTGGTTATGCTTTGCATTTCCCCAGTGATTAGTGACGTTGAGTGCTTGGTCATGTACCCATTGGCCGTTTGAATGTCTTCTTTGGAAAAATGAACTGTTTAGGTCCTTTGCCCATTTTTAAACTGGATTATTTGCTTTTTTGCTATTCAGTCATGTAAGTTCTTTATATATTTTAAACATTAACCCAGGGATTATGGTTTACAGATATTCTTCTCCTATTTTGTAGATTTTCAGTTTTTTTATTGTTTCCCTTGCTGTGCAGAAGCTTTTTAGTTTGAGGTAGTCCCACTTACTTATTTTAGTTCTTGTTGCCTAGAGCCTCCGTTTTCTTTAGTTGTGGGGTATATAGTTTATGAGAGAGAATTACTAGCTACTTCTACCCCAGTCATCTTGTGCTCTTCCTTCTCTTCATCTCCTTCTAATCATTTTCTCCTCTCTCCAAGCAGCACTGTGCCCGCTTCTGAGCATCTCAGATCCCTTGCCTGCTTCAAGAAGTTTCTGTCTGACTGCCTGTCCCATAGGAAGCCCTGCTTCAATATACTTATTCTCTACTCACTTTACTTCTTTGAAAATCCTGATGATCTTGTTTTTAAGGTCAAGTGGGTTCCCAACAATCAAAGGACCCTAGGTACATTAGAAAATAGTCACTTAGAGAATTATGCTTACCTTACCCTGACTGGTTCAAGGGAATAGTTCTTTTTGGGAAAGAAAAATTACTTCCTGAAGGTCAAAATTATTTGACATCTGTGATGACTAAAGATATTTTTTTCCCTCTGTGTATGTAAGTTTGCTCAGGTAGAAAGTAGGAGTGTTGCTTTGCAGAATATTTTGAATCCAGGCAATGGCCCCAGCCTCTGGGGGGGTCAGGTGGGTAGACCAGAGTCTGACCTCATCCAGCTCCTGCTGCCCTTTCTCTCCCTTGCTTTTCTGTCTTCAGCTTCCTGCTCCTCCCTGGGTATCCCTGAAGACTGCAGCACACCCAGAGTCTCTTTCTCATAGCTCACTCTGATTTTTCACTTAAAACTTTTCACCATGCCCTCAGTGGTAATAGTAATCATTTTAAAAGGAACAAGATTTAAAAGAGTTTATTGTGGAAGGAAGAAAAAAACTGAATGTTGAAAACAAACTACAGTATTTTATTTTTACAAAGCAAAATGCTTATTTATATGCAGCATGAATTATTTATTAACCATGGTGCCATTTACTTTCCTGTTTCAGCCATTTTTTTATAGATGAGATAAAAGAGGAAGCTTTTTGATCCCTTTTCTCATAAAGTAAATAAAAATAGATGTATCTGTATTGACTGAGAAAATTTTAAGTCAGTTTTGTGCGAGTGTCCACAGGGACTTATCTTCCCCTCCAGCTGAGCTCCTGCCAGCACTGGGCTTACTCCCTGCCTCTCAGTGCTGTGCCTGATCCAGGCTGAGCAGGGGAGGTGCTCAGAGACCAGTGCAAGGCCCAGAACCCTGGAGCCTCCTCCGGTCAGTTCCAACTTGGGTCCATTCACCTCCAGCCGAACAATTTTTGTCTTTTTTAAAAAAAAAGTGTGTAGACTGAAGGTAATTTCATTGGGTTTAAAAATAGAAACCCCTCACCCCCACCACCCCCTTCACTCCTTTCTCTAACACCCAAGAGAATCAAAGCAATATGGTTCATTTTCTGCCCTCACATCACCTCGGCCTCAGGCAAAATGGCTAAAATGAACTCACAATTGTTTTTCCTCCACAGAAAAATTGTGTGGAAAAGAGAAGCTGCTGCTACGTCAGGGATCACATGCAGGGAGCCCCCTCAGGCCAACCCCCTGAGAAGTGTGTGTTTGGACCTGGTGCATTTGAATACTTCCTCCCACTTACTTTAACATTCTCAGCACCGAGTCCTGTTCTCCTAAGAGACCACCCTCTCCTTGAAGATGATGGGCCACTTCCCGTCCCTCCCCTTTCTAGACTCCCTCCCTCTCCTCTGCCCTTTTCCCAGCCTCTGGTTTCTCCAGTCCTCCTCCAGAGCAGGCCCCTTTCTACGGCTGGAAGTCTTCCGGGCGGATTTTCATCTCCACTCGTTTGAGGGAGTAACTGGAGCCGTGCCAGCCATACCAGGTGATGCCATCCAGGTGCTTGTTGTGCTCCCCGAGGCGATAGTAGACGCCATTGAGGTTGGAGTCTGTGCAGCAGTTGTACCAGTATCCACCTGCGATGGGAAACAGTCAGTCCTCTGGTGTCCTCAGAGACCACTGACACCCTGGGCAGCAGGGATGTACTGAAGCCATTAGGGTCAGTGTCACAAAGGAGTACAAAGCCAGAAAACTGACTGTGCAGCTATAAATCCACTTTCTCCTCCACCAGGACTGTGGCCCTGCCTCTGAACTCCCCGCTCCAGACCCCGACTCTCACCTTTGCGGAGCTGGGCACACTTGTCCAAGCAGTTGTCGTTGTCCTTGTCCTTGGTGCTGAAGGCTGTGTTGTTGTGATAGATGAGGGCGTCATTCCCCACGTCGCCGCTGTAGTTCCCCAGGAAGAGGCGATAGCTGTTCAGTTCATTGCCCAGAACAAAGTGGCTGTACTCGGCGTAGCGCATGTTGCCCTCCCAGTCCTGTCAGGGGAGGCAGAGCCTTAGAAAAACTGGCAGGGCCTCCTGTCATACCACCCTGCCCCTCTTCTCTCTCTCTAGCTGCAGCCATATGTCTTCTTACTGCAGGGAACGTAGCAAGACTTTACTTGTCTGTCTCTAGTTTAACACACTAACCTGGGAATCGGACAGCAAGAATCCTAGATCAGACTTCCCTCCTGAGTCCCCATATGGCTTGATTAGTCTCTCTTTCTCTTCCCCTTCATTCTCTCTTCCGCTGTCTGTGAAGTATAGACCTGAGTTTTGCTGTATCCTACTCTGAGGTGTCATAAGAGTAACTTGAGAATATAGTGACGCTTCAGGGCCTTTAAGGAAGATCACTAACTGACATCAATAAGGTTTGCTTGCAGAGGTCCTTATATCCCAGGCCAGGGCAGGGAACAGTCTTTCAGCCCAGCTGACTATTGGATTCCTCTGCTCTGGCCTGAGTCTGGCCTCTCCTGTACCTGCAGTCTCACTTTTATGAAAAATACAGGGGTAAAAAAAAAAACCTATTCTTCCTCAACTGTCCTACAACCTGCAAGAAAACCATCATAGCAAGTATCCCAGCCAATGGTGGAAAGGAGTAGGAATGACACCCCGGAGTTGTGCAGAGTTGGGCGTGGCAGCCCTGGTCCAGTCCTGGGGACTGCGCCTTGTGCTCACCTGCATCTCCACACGCAGCCGGGTGGGCCGCCTGGAGAGCCGGTGGATGTGGTCATTCCCCAGCCAGAAGTCCCCACGGATGCTGCCAAAGCCCTGCTTGTACTGCTTCCAGTCCCGGTAGAAGGAGACGAGGCCACTCTTCCGTCTCTGAATGATGGTCCAGCCGCCGCCTGAAGTCTCCATGTCACAGAACACCTGGAACGGAGGGGACGCCCTGGTCAGGACCCGCCGAGACAGGCGACAAGCCTGAGCACGGCTTCTCACCTTCTCTTGCCCCCAGAGTTGATGGACATATGCCCTTCCACAGCCACTGGCTCACTAGATAGCAATTCTCCCCAGTATTGGCAAGCTGGGCAGGCTGGTGATTTGCTGAGAAAGATCAGAATTGAGGATGAGAGCAAGTGCACGTAGTTTGAAGGGAAAGCATCCAGGTCCTCTGACATGCTCCCTACATGTTCTCTGTTTCTCCTCCCCAAAGAGTAACTGCCATAGGCCGTGGCGAGACTTCACAGCACGTAGGTTGTGGTGAGAACGTGATCTAACCACATCAGAAGGATTAGTATTTGGTTGGTAGTGATTTGAAGGAGCCAAACAGATGGCTGGACTTTTTCCCCCTGTAAATGGAGTGTTTAGATCGCTCTCTGGTATTTGGTGTGCTTGCGTCCCTGTCTTGAGTTTCCCGCTCTTTAGACTGACTAGCCCTGCTGTCCCCAGCCTTTGAGTAGGTAGAGAAGAGCTGACAACCCAGGCAGTGGGCTGCGACGGCCTCACCTCCAGTTCAGGGCTGCCCAAGAAGTCGTCAGGAGGAAGCTTATATACTCCAGAGATGCGGTAGTTCTTCTGGTAGAGGGATGAGCAGTCGTAGATGGCATCTGCAGGAGTGAGCCACAGGGTGAGCATCCAGGCCCAGGCTCCAGGGCTGGCCGCACCCCTGCTGCATCTACACTGAAAGTTTAAAAGGGAGACTTCCTTCTGCCACAAAATTCATAGGAGTGTTCATTGCTGCCAGTGTCCAGACTTGGGAGACATGGATATCAGGAGATCTGGAATAGGTATGTGTTGGCCTGAATGATGGTAGGGCTGAGAGGTAGGGAAGCCCTTCACCTGAGTTACACAGCAGTACAAATATGCTTAAGGTTTGTGCTGAAGTAAATTATCCTGCTGTGGTTCTAGGGCATGAATTCTGGAGTCTTTATAATGCGTGAGGGCCACTAACAGATGCTACTGTTTAATGGATTCAGCTTCTGGGACAGCAGACCTCTATTCCCAGAAAAGTCATGAGAATCTCAGAGGGTTTGGTTTTATTGTTTCTCTGTTTGTTTGTTTTGTTGTTTTTCAGAGGTAATGGCTACTGCTTACCAGATCCCTTATTAGCAAAGATTTATAATTTTATCTTCTCCACCTTAATTCAACACTGCTCGACAAATGAAAATGCAAACAGTCTAAGGAACCCCTGCAGGCCTTCTCCTGGCACTGTTATTAAAACAAGGAAATGAGAGCTTTGGGCAGGCTGGCTTTCTCCCTCTGGTTGATTTTAATGTTTCCTCAGTTGCCCTGGGGGCTAGTGCCTTACGAGGGATTGTGTCTCCTGTTCTGAATATCAGAGAGCACTGTGGAAGGGACAGCCTTTCCAAATAGGATCAGAAAGCAGAAACCCTCGCCTGGCCAGAAGATGCTCCCTGCCTCTCTATCTGGGAGTTCTTTTTTTGGTGATCACTGCACTCAGCCTTCAAGAAGAGGACACGGTTGCAGATGGTGACTCTTCCATGGTGGGAATTGTTTGAGGCAGAGTGCTTTGCAGAGGGGAAATGGGAGACCCTTGTCTTCGCCATCAGAGTTCTTCACTTCCTGTTACTGCTCTCTCCAAGGGGCTAACTCCTTACAGAATGTAAAGGTGCCCCCACATCTGCTAGTAGAGAAGGGAAGTAAGGAATGAGGGCCTGGGCAGTAGAAGGATGAGGCCCGGCAAGGGAGCTGCAGTTGACGCCCAAGAAGCTCCTTGACCTGTTTGGAGGTGGTTCAGGTCAGGTTCCTCTACCTTCCCTGGTCACCTGCATATCTGTTTCGTCTCACAGACCCAAATCAGGACTCACTTGTCTGAAAAATGACCTGAAAATACCTTTCTCGTCCCAAGCTGAGAGTCAGGAAGTACATACTGAGAAAGTGATTTACACAAAATTTTTAGGCTTAATTTCCAGTTAAAACTTTTTCTTCATTTGAACTAAGGATTACCAGTGACTTACTCTGTTCTTGTATCAGTAAGAAGTGACATATCTATTGACTCTGCTCCTCGTAACTAATAATTTGCAGATATTTTCAGAAAACCAAATTTCTGTCTAAACGAATTCACCTGGCCTGTCTGAGCCAAGCTAAGTAGAAACTAAGAATTGTTTTGCAAAAGAAAAGAGTAGTAAACATATCTTACTTTGGGCCTACTAAAAAATGCAAATTTCAGCATTTCGTTTTCCTGTATGACTAGGGACAATTTTGAGATTGTGGGGGGAAAAAAATAGAAATGTAGAATTGAGGAACCTTGAGGAACCAGTCCTTTTTAAACACAAAGGACTCCTTAGATGCCCTGGGCAGTGTCTGTGCACTTAATTCTGAGCCAATGAGAAGAGTGAGATTGGCCAATAGGACAACCAAGTTCCATTATTGCCCAGCCCACTAAATCCCAGGAACCCGAGAAAACTGTTTTTGGTAAAAACTTTGCTTCTAGAGATGTTATGATTTTGGTGTTTGTTCCTCCTTCCTTGGGACTGAGGGGACAGCCAGTCAGCTCTGGGCAAGGAAATGGACTAATCGGGAATATGTGAGCTCTAAGACTTGCTGTGTGACTCTGGGCAGACCGCCTGATCTCTCTGTGCTCCAGGATGGCGATTCATACCTTCAGTATGCCGAAACATTGCAGGAGTAAAGAGAGACCTGGGTAAATTTACAGCATCTTAGGAATCAAAAGAAATACTTTGTAAGCCTTTGCAAAAGAGAAACTAGAGCTGGTGGCACATACCCAAGAAACTAAATTCCATGAGAAACCCCAGGGAGCATTCTGACCACATCACCTAGAAGCAGGGCTGCAGACGGGAGGCACTCAGCTGTGTGAGCGGGAGGTGGCGAGCAGCGTGAGGCTGCGTCCTCCTTACCTGCTGAGGTCTGGGTGACCGTCTGCGCTGCCTGCAGCTGCATAATGCCGATCTGGTTGTTCATCTCGGAGTACTTGCTCTCGGCTTCAGTGAGCCGCGTCTCCATGCTCTTGGCGCTGCTTTCCAGCTCCATCACCTGCATGACCACGCTGACCCAGTCCCTCTCCTGCTTCTTGCCCAGGTCGCTCAGCAGGCTGCTCAGGTTGGCGATCTGGGCCTGGAGTGCCTTTGCCTCCTCACAGCAGGTGGCTGCGGTGAGCTCTGCTGGGGTCTTGCGCTTAGGGGGCTTCTGTGGCCAAACTGGGTGGCTGACAAAGGCCACGAGGAAAATGCAGAGCCACGCCACGGCCGAGAGAGTCTTTTTCAGCATCTTTCGTGGGCCTGGGTGAGGAAGGAGGTTCTTCCTCTGGGGAACCTAGCTATGCCCAGCTGAGGTGTGCAAAACTGTGGCAGATTAAAACCTAAGACTTTCACTCGTGATGGACTTACCACTTTGCTGTTCTCTCTCTCCTTGCTCTTTCTTAGCCTTTCTCAAAACTCACGTTTCTGAAAGTGCAGCTCAGTTGGGTAGCCCGTAGCTTTTCTTCCCAAGTCTGAATGCTCAACAAACTGAGCATCTTAAATATTGTTTGCTGCTGCACCTCCACCCCTACCATGGCCGAGCATGGCGCTTTAGCCCCTCCCAGCTCATCTGGGAGGGTCAGGTGCCTGTTGAGTGAAGTCAGTGCAAACTTAGGCCAGAGGAGGGGAGGGGAGAGACAGGGGCGCGTCTTTCTTTCCCTGCCTGCACAGTCTCTGGGCCGAGACCAGAGGGCTGAGTTCGTGTGTTTCCAGTTTTGCCTATTAGATTGTGCCCCTGCCAGCCACTGGCTCAGCTCTATCAGTGAGCAGGGCAGGGTCAGAAGAATTTCCAGATTCCATTCTAAAGGTTACATAACCACGGGGTGAGCACAAGGTAGGCAAAGAGAGTGGGGATAAGACTCTCCACTCACCCCGGGAGACCTGTTAATGCAATCCATGCTGTTTATACGCGGTTCTAGTCTATTTTGGCATCCTTCTGAGTGTGCTTTTAACAAGGCTGGTTATTCCTTTCTCTGATCAGCATTCAGTGTTTTACAAAACCTTCTTTTGGCTAGGATCTAATGCCATCTCTCATTTGAATATTTCCAACCTAGAAAAAGCTTTAGAAATAGGAGGATAGAGTAAAGTTCTTAGGAAGTGAAAAAGGACTTTGTAGTTTGTACTCACAGGGTTTACCCAGTTGTCTGTCTTTTTACATACTTTCTCCTTCAATAAGGAGAGGGTCAGTGTTAGCCTCTTGGCACAGGTGTGTCAGCAATGACAGTGGGGCAGAAACGCAGGGCATGATCCCTACAGGACTTGTTACCTGCGTGGGCGTCCGCATGTCCACGGTCTTCAGGCAGATCAAGACACAGGCCCAGCCACAGCCCAGGTTCTGGAAAGTTAAAACATAGAGAAAAGAATCCCCATGGCCTAATAATGCACGTCTAGAGTCTCATTTCCCTTTTCCTGTGGAATATGGTTTCCAGATTCATTATATATGATCTATATCCCTGAAAATAGGGATATTGTAATCTTTTGTGTCCTGTATTTAAAGGAGATTCCTCCTTTGAAAACAAATGGGAAAAAAGACTGGGTTTTCAGCACATTTTAAGTCTTTAAAAAGCTTTTCACTAAGAATGTAAACAAAGGTCCCTCTCTCTGTACATGGTAACTGTCTTTGGAACATACGCTTGTCATTTCCAGGTACAGTTGTGGTATGTTCTGTGGCTATTCCGTGTGGGCCCTTCACACACAAGCGTGAGGCCTGGCCTCAGGCTCTCCTTACTGCCGTGACCCCCAGAGCCCTTTTCTAGTCAGGGCTTCTGCTTCTCCGAAAGTCATTACTTTTCAGGCAGCTGGAGTTACCAGACACTTTTTTTTTTCCCTAGTAAATCAAAAAGGAGGAGTGGATCAGGTGGATCAGGGTTGGTTTGCTTACTGCCTGTCTTCTGTGCCTGCCTAAGAGTGAGGGTGCTGCTGGCGCCCTGTGGCAGTTGTCACTCTGCTCAAAAGGGCTTGTTCAGCATTGGCGCCATCAGCCCACCCCTGCCCTCTCTTGGCATATGTCTGGCCTTAGCTCATGGTGTTCACTTCACTGTGGTGAACCTGGCCACGACCACCAGGTTCACCAGGGTCTGCTAAACTCCACTGGCATCTTCAAGATGATCTCCTACCCAGCAAACGACCCTGAGCTCAAACCATGTGTCACACACTCCTGTGCCGCATCACACGTGACCCTGCCATCTTGGTAGAGAACATCCTGGAAGAAAGGTGCTTTGCAGCTTTCTGGCCAGCTTTCTGTTTATTCTTTCCAGTAGCCACTTCCCCTGCCCAAACAGAAAAATGTTATGAATAGATTTTCATATCTGGGTAGAAAATGAATCAGTTCAGTTCCGTCGCTCAGTCGTGTCCGACTCTTTGCGACCCCATGGACCACAGTGTGCAGGTCTCCCTGTCCATCGCCAACTCCTGGAGTTTACTCAAACTCCCGTCCATCGAGTTGGTGATGCCATCCAACCATCTCATCCTCTGTCATCCCCTTCTCCTGCCTTCAATCTTTGCCAGCATCAGGGTCTTTCCTAATGAGTCAATTCCTTGTATCAGGTGTCCAGAGTATTGGAGTTTCAGCTTCAGCATCAGTCCTTCCAATGAATATTCAGGACTGATTTCCTTTAAGATGGACTGGTTGGATCTCCTTGCAGTCCAAGGGATTCTCAAGAGTCTTCTCCAACACCACAGTTCAAAAAGCATCAGTTCTTCGGTGCTCAGCTTTCTTTATAGTCCAAGTCTCACATCCATGTATGACTACTGGAAAAAACATAGCTTTGACTAGATGGACCTTTATTGACAAAGTAATGTCTCTGCTTTTTAATATGCTGTCTAGGTTGGTCATAGCTTTTCTTTCAAGGAGCAAGTGTCTTAATTTCATGGCTGCAGTCACCATCTGCAGTGATTTTGGAACCCAAGAAAATAAAGTTTTCCACTGTTTCCCCATCTATTTGCCATGAAGTGATGGAACCACATTCCACGATCTTAGTTTTCTGAATGTTGAGTTTTAAGCCAACGTTTTCACTCTCCTTTTTCACTTTCATCAAGATGCTCTTTAGTTCTTCTTCACTTTCTGCCATAGGGTGGTATCATCTGCATATCTGAGGTTATTGATATTTCTCCCAGCAACCTTGATTCCAGCTTGTGCTTCATCCAGCCCAGAGTTTCTCATGATGTATTCTGCATATAAGTTAAGTAAACAGGGTGACAATATACGGCCTTGACATACTCCTTTCCCAATTCGGAACCAGTCTGTTGTTCCATGTCCAGTTCTAACTGTTGCCTTCTGACCTGCATACAGATTTCTCAAGAGGCAGGACAGGTGGTCTGGTATTCCCATCTCTTTAAGAATTTTCCACAGTTTGTTGTGGTCCACACAGTCAAAGGTTTTGGCGTAGTCAATAAAGCAGAAGTAGATATTTTTCTGGAACTCTCTTGGTTTCTCGATGATGCAAAGATGTTGGTAATTTGATCTCTGGTTCCTCTGCCTTTTCTAAATCCAGCTTGAACATCTGGAAGTTCACAGTTCACGTACTGTTGAAGCCTGGCTTGGAGAATTTTGAGCATTATTTTACTAGTGTGTGAGATGAATGCAATTGTGCAGTAGTTTAAGCATTCTTTGGCATTGCCTTTTTTTGGGATTAGAATGAAAACTGACTTTTTCCAGTCCTGTGGCCACTGCTGAGTTTTCCAAATTTGGTGGCATATTGAGTGCAGCACTTTCACAGCATCATCTTTTAGGATTTGAAATAGCTCAACTGTAATTCCATTACCTCCACTAGCTTTGTTCATAGTGATGCTTCCTAAGGCCCACTTGACTTCACATTCCAGAATGTCTGGCTTTAGTCTGGTGATCACACCATTGTGATTATCTGGGTTGCGAAGGTCTTTTTTGCATAGTTCTTCTGTGTATTCTTTTTAAGCACCTCTACTTAATATCTTCTGCTTCTGTTAGGTCCATACCATGTCTGTCCTTTATTGAGCCCATCTTTTTTGTTTTGTTTTGTTTTTCAATTTTTTTGTGTGTCTTGTAAATTTTATTTTTAAACTTTACAATATTGTATTAGTTTTGCCAAATATCGAAATGAATCCGCCACAGGTATACCTGTGTTCCCCATCCTGAACCCTCCTCCCTCCTCCCTCCCCATACCCTCCCTCTGGGTCGTCCCAGTGCACCAGCCCCAAGCATCCAGTATCGTGCATCGAACCTGGACTGGCGACTTGTTTCATACATGATATTATACATGTTATTGAGCCCATCTTTGCATGAAATGTTCCCTTGGTATCTCTAATTTTCTTGAAGAGATCTCTAGACTTTCCCATTCTGTTGTTTTCCTCTATTTCTTTGTACTGATCGCTGAGGAAGGCTTTCTTATTTCTCCTTGCTGTTCTTTGGAACTCTGCATTCAAATGGGTATATCTTTTCTTTTCTCCTTTGCCTTTCGCTTCTCTTCTATTCACAGTTATTTGTAAGCCCTCTTCAGACAACCATTTTGCCTTTTTGCATTTCTTTTTCTTGGGGATGGTCTTCATCCCTGCCTCCTATACAGTGTCAGGAACCTCTGTCCGTAGTTCTTCAGGCACTCTGAAGTCATTCATATTAGCAACCTGTGGAGTAATCCTTTCCAGGAAAGGTAGGAACTTTTAGCATGAGTACCTCCTCTCTGACATCTCTTTTCTGGAAACTTATTTCTAACATAAGGCATAAAAGTTGGAGACAGAAGCTTTTTTATTTGAAGATTTTCTTAAATTATCTAAACTGCCCAAATCTCAATCCTCCCCCTCCCCCGCCCTGCTCCTTTGAGAAAAATAGCTAATTAGGCATATATCCCATGCCAGAAGATCTATTCTCCAAAACATCCACAACCCTAAATGTCCTAGATTCTGAATTTCTAAAAGAAGGAAAAATAAGTCCTTGTTTTGAGTACAGCTAAGCCAGTAGAGAAAACCAGAACAAATGTGGAAGACTGGAGTGGTTTTCCCTTCTCTGAGAGGCTTTTAATCCTTTCTTTGCCGTTCGGTGAACAAAGTGGCCATAAGAAATGGAAATTAATTAAGAAAATATGAAAAACCTGGGTTGGACACTGTACAGTTTTTCCACTTCTCCATTTTTCTGGTGGTGAAAGAGGGTCAGCTTGGTGCTCCCGGGAAAGATGTTTATAAAAATAAAGCTTATGGGGATTTCCCGGGCAGGCCAGTGGTTAAGACTCTGTGCTCCAAATATAGGGGGCTTGGGTTTAATACCTGGTCAGAGAACTAAGATCCTGCATGCCACAGGGCACAGCCAAAAAAACCAACCAACCAATCAATCAATCTTACATTCTTGGCTGTGCCACTTGGGCTGGCACCAAGGACTGGAGGTATCTGAGCAGCCTGGGGAATCCAAAGCTCAGAAGGGCCTAGAGGTGGTCTTTCCTTCTACCCCAGTGTGTGGACTTCCTATCTCATTTTCTTGAAAATGTTCCTATTGGAGAGACTCCTTGTTTTTCAGTGTATTCCTGCCCCAGCCTGCTCTTACACCATGCTTCCTAACTGGTGAGGGAGGGACAGCTGCCCTCAGTGCCAGACTCTCAGTTTGTTGAATGAATACATCTCAGAAGAACCTGCCTTGTTCCTAGTTGAATTGTGTGCTCATGGTCATGTTTTACTTCTGAAATCTTCTAATGAGCCACAGCTGCCTTTCTACATGTGGCCATTTAATCCTGACCCATCTACCACTTAGTCCTATTTCTTTCTCAGCACAAAGCCCAGGTGCATCACAGAAGGTATGGCCACCTCTTCCCTAAGCCTCCTAGTAACTGCCTCTCATACCTAGGGTGTGGGCTTCCCACGTGGCACAGTGATAAAGAATCTGCCTGCCAATGCAGGAGACACGGGAGACGTGGGTTTGATCCCTGGGTCTGAAAGATCTCCTAGAGAAGGGAATGGCTATCCATTCCAGTATTCTTGCCTGGAAAATCCCTTGGACAGAGGAGCCTGGCAGGCTACAGTCCATGGAGTCTCAAAGAGTCGGACACAACTGAGCTCACACACATGCACCCACGAGTGCACCCTGGACTTAGCAGAAACCATTTCTTTCAGGCCTCCTCTTAGAGGCTACCATGTAATTATAGCGCTTAGCACAAAAAGTCTGTCTCTGACCCCTTTTAGGAATTTGAAGCTTCATGTGTCTCACAGGCTAGTTGGAGAGACAGACGGCTGAACTGCAGGGCTCTTTGACAGGCTGGAGTGGAGGACACAGCAGAGGGGGAATGCCCAACTCAGATGAGGTTCTGGACAGCCCGATACCCAGAGTTTGTGGTGTTTTTGTTTTTATTTTTGTTTTGTTTTTTAAGGAAGAAGTAGCCAGAGATTGGAGAGAACATCCTGAGGCAAAGTGTAGCTGTATGAAAAGCCTGGGCTTATACAATCTAAGTAGTCAAGAGTGGCATGGGGGGCGAGAAGGAAGAGGAGTGGTGGCTGGAATGAAAGCTGGAGGGGTGGAGGGGCACCGGGCCCCCAGGCCCTTGTATTCCAGAGACAGGGGCTGTGGGAGAAAGCCAGGAAGCTTTTACTTCTTGCTTTGTTTTCTTGAGTCTCACCAGAACAGTGGCTCTTTGTAGTTGCCAAACAAGATTTTTAACTGGAAGTTGGTGGCTTAGAACATTGGAATTTCTTAACATTGTAATGCATTCATATTAAATGCCCAGGAGGGCTCATCTGGCTTGAGGATTAAGGAAGCAGTATCTGAAGGACTTCTAAGTCTTAGGTCTAGAATCAGATAAATCTGGGTTCTAATCCCCTCTCATCACTTGATAAGTTATATGACCCCAGGGCAACTTAACCTCTGAGTTGACCACTCTATGAAATGGGATAAAAACTGTAACTACTCCTGACTTCCCTGATGGTCCAGTGGTTAGGATTCCATGCTTCCACTGCAAGGGGACCAGGTTCAGTCTCTGGTTGGGAAACTAGGATCCTTCATGCCGTACAGTGTGGCCCCCCAAAAAAATGTTAGTTAAAATTATAACTACTTTGTTTTGCAGGGTTTTTGTGAAGACTAAGTTAAATATAGCAAAAGATTAAAAATAGCTGAGGCATTTTTGAAAAAGAAAAATAAATTTGGAGGCATTACCATACTAGGGTTCAAGATTTATCTTAAAGCTGCAGCCAGTGACTAGGTCAATGTGGTATCGGCACAGGGTAGACGAGCAGATAAATGGAGCAGACGTGAATGTCCCGCGATAGAGCCGCACATTTGTGAGCTCTTGGTTTATGACAGAAGAGTGAGCTCTGCTGAGTCGACTCCCTAGCCTCGTGGGGGATAAAGGTTCTTGGCCCTCACCCCATACCACACCCAAAACCTCAAGTTCTGGAGATTTACATTATAAATCTGAAAACAGGAGCACTTCCAGAAGATAACATAGGAGATTATTTTCAGCATTTGGGGGATAAGCAAAGATTTCTTAAAGAAGATTTGAAAAACACTAACCATAAAGGAAAACTTTATCAAATGTAATATAGGGAGTCATCTCTTTTCACTGGAAACCATCATGAAGAGAGTGTAAAGGTAATGAGGTATTTCCTGTACATTCCTCTGTGTGTACTATATCCAGAGTATATATAGAACTCTTGTCAAACAAACAGACAAAAAGCAGCCAGTTAAAAAGATGGGCGCAAGATGTGAACAGGACTTATTTCACAAAAGATTATATCCAAAAGGCTGGTCAACACATGAAAAACTGCTCAAGCTCATTAGTCATTATGGAAGCTCAAATTTAAAACTATAAGATGCAACTTACAAAGCAGCCAAAATGGCTAAAAGGGGAAACATTGAATCCCAAGTGTTTACAAACATGTGGAGCGTCTGAGATTCCTGTACCCTCCCACTTACAATGGCCATTTGTCAGTAGCTTCTGAAGCTGAACATGCCCCGAAACCCAGCAGTTCTACTGCGAGGTTTGTTCCCAACGGAAATAGGAGCAAAGACACAAACAGGAATGTTTGTGGTAACGTCAGTAGCCCCAAACTGAGGACAACCTAAAACCTCCATCGACAGTAAGATAGTTCGCTTGTGGTGGGTTCATACAGTGACTATTCAGCAAAAAAAGACAAGCTGCCATGGCATGCAGCAACGTGGATGTATCTCGTAAATGTAATGACGAGTATTTATATAGAGTTCAAAACCTGGTGAAACTAACGAGTTGGGTCAGGAGTGAGATAGTTGCTACCTCTGAGGATGAGGAGGGAAGCTGTGATGGGAAAAGGCTTGAGTGCTTCTGCGGTGCTGGCAGTGTGTTCTGTTACTTGGTTTGGTTGGTAGTTATAATGGTAACTTCACTTTGTGATAATTTATCAAGCTGTACAATTAAGTGTATACTTTCTTGTATGTTGTACTTCAGTCCGAGAGTTTCTTTAAAAATAGATAATGCCCCTAAAACACTTTTTTAAATTAGATTGACATATAGTTGATTAAAGCGCTGTGTTACTTTCTGCTTTAGAGCAGAATGACTCAGTTATACATATATGTATTCTTTTTCATATTCTTTTCCATTATGGTTTATCACAGAATATAGACTACAGTTCTATATGGGCTTCCCTCATAGCTCAGTTGGTAAAGAATCCGCCTGTAATGCAGGAAACTCCGATTCTATTCCTGGGTTGGGAAGATCCGCTGGAGAACGAATAGGCTATCCACTCCAGTATTCTTGGGCTTCCCTTGTGGCTCAGCTGGTAAAGAATGTGCCCAATGTGGGAGACCTGGGTTCGATGCCTGGGTTGGGAAGATCCCCTGCAGAAGGGAGAGGCTACCCATTCCAGTATGCTGGCCTGGAGAATTCCAGGGACTGTGTTGTCCATGGGGGTCGCAAGGAGTTAGACACGACTGAGTGACTTTCACTCACTCCCTGTGCTATACAGTAGAACCTCGTTTATCCATCCCATATGTAATAGGTTGCATCTACTACTCCCAATCTCCCAATCTTTCCCTTCCCCAGAACCTCCCCTTGGCAGCCACAAGTCTGTTCTCTATGTCTGTGAGTCTGTTTCCACTTATGTGTGTTGTATTTTAGATTCCATATATACATGTTATCATATTGTATTTGTATTTCTCTTTCTTACTTTCCTTGGGGCTTCCATGGTGGCTCAGATGGTAAAGAGACTGTCTGCAGTGCAGGAGACCCAGGTTCAATCCTTGGGTCAGGAAGATCCTCTAAGAGAAGGAAATAGCAACCCACTCCAGTATTCTTGTCTGGAAAATTCCACGGACAGAGGAGCCTGGCAAGCTACAGTCCATGGGTCACAAAGAGTTGGACATGATGGAGCGACTTCTTACTTCCCTTAGTGTGGTCATCTCTAGGTCCACCCATGTTGCTGCAGGCGGCGTTATTCCATCCCCTTTTATGGTTGAGTAATATTCCATTGCATGCACTATTACATGTATTCTTTATTCATTCCTTTGTTGATAGACGATTAGGTTATTTCCATGTCTTGGCTATTGTGCATAGTGGTGCTATGAACATAGCGGTGCTTGTATCTTTTCAAATTATAGTTTCATCTGGATATATGCCCAGGAGTGGGGTTGCTGGATCAAATAGCAGCTCTATTTTTAGTTTTTTGAGGAGCCTCCGTACTGTTTTCCATGGTGGCTTTACCAATTTACTTTCCCACTAACAGTGTGAGAGGGTTCCCTTTTCTCTAAACCCTCCCTAGCATTTTTTATTTGTAGATTTTTTAATGATGGCCATTCTGACTGGTGTGAGGTGGCACTCTGTTGTAGTTTTGACTTGCATTTCTCTAATAATCAGCAATAATGAGCATCTTTTCATATGCCTGTTGGCCACTGTATGTCTTCTTTGGAGAAATTTCTATTTAAGTCTCCTGCCCATTTTTCAATTGGGTTGTTTGTTTTTTTGTTATTGAGTTATATGAGCTATAAAACACTTTGAATTGTGTCTGACACATAGTCCGTATCTAGCAAATCTGAAGTAGTATTAATTTAGGTGATGGATTATCATTTCATCAGAAAAACCTCCCTGCCCACTTAAATCTATTTTCCGTCTTTGTGCGTTGTCTTCTTCAGGTGCTTACCTATTTCCATTTGCATTTTGCTTATCTACTTCCCTGACCTGTAAGCTCTGTGAAAGCAGAGACCTGCCCTGGTTTATCTACCACAGTAGATCTAGCATCCAGCACTTAGCACAAAGGCTGGGACAAAAGAGATACTTGCCAATTGTAAGAATGACTTCCCAGAAGAAGATTGTCTCCCGCTAAATAAGCATGTGTTGTGGAGGCTTAGTCTCTCTCTCCATGGTCATTGCCAGTCTTCATCATGGTGAGTTCTTCATTGCAGGGCATTGTCTTCTCTCCTGCTTTAACATTTTCTTCCATAGGTTTTAGTTATAGAATCAAAGAAAGTGAGAACTGGAAGAGTTGGGATCATTTGGTTCAGGCTTCTTCTTTTTTAACCAATAACTTAAAGTAGCATCTTTACTGTATAACTTTGTATCTCTCGAAATCATGGATTCACATCTCACCCCCAGTGGCTCAGTGGTCAAGAATCTGCCTGCCAATACAGGAGACACAGTTTCGATCCCTGGGTGGGGAAGATTCCCCAGAGAAGGAAATGGCAACCCACTCCAGTATTCTTGCCTAGAAAATTCCATGGACAGAGGAGAGTGTCAGGCTACTGTCTGTAGGATCACAAAAGAGTTAGAGACTAAAGCAAACAGTGGCAACCTCTTTTGTTACATATGAAGATGAGTGAGAGGGCCTCAGAGCATTTGGGGTAGGGATTTCCCCTCTCCTGTATATTCTGAAGGCCTATATGAACGGCATATGCAATAGCCTGACCCTGCTTTGGCCTGTCAGTTAACCCTCATCACAGCCTAAGGGGCCACACGCAGAGGTTCATGTGAAAGAGAAAGTAACATGTCGTATATCTGAGCAGCTGTGTTCCCCATAATTAATCCAGGAACCTAACAGATCTTGTTTGTTTCCAAAGAGTAATCACACGCACATTACCTTGTAATTGTAGAAAATCACCCTTCACCAGAGACGGATCCCAGCCAGGGTGCAGGACGAGATGGCAAGTCCACGCGCAGTTGCCCAGGGACTGAGAAATGTCCCCTTGGCTGGGCCTTAGCTTCCCTGACTTAGGCAGCACTAACAGGAAATGGCCTGTAACTCTCTGAGAATGTTAAAGAAATTGAGCCAGTTTGTGCCTGAGCAACCAGTTAACGGTGAGGGTGACTGGGCTTTACAGCCTACAGACGAGAGGCTGGATGACAAACAAGCCCACTCTGTCTTAACTCTAAACACGTGTTCCCAAGGTGTCTGTTGTGTTGCTTGGAAGCATGAGCCTAGCCTTTACAGTTGTTTCCTGGCTTCCTGAAAAGGTACAGTCTTGTTCTATTTCCCGCACCTCTGCTGGAAGAGAATACACTCTGTCCAGGGGGTGAGGATTTGCTCAAAGCTCCTCTCTTCTTGGTAAAAACACATTCCAAATGTCTGGACTCATGCTGCCTTCAGAAGTGCCAGTGTTCCTCTAGGAATCTGTACCCTGTAGAAAAGCTCCAGGCAGCAAAGAGGGGGCAGACGAAGGAAACCCTAGTGTAGGCAGAGCACGAGCACAGATTGTATCTTTCTTTCTCAACCCATCTTTTTCTTTAATGCCCTTACATCCAGCCGTTACCCAAGAGGCCAGGTCCCTCACCAGTCACCAGTAGAGCTTAAATTTATTTCTGGCCACTCTGAAGACTTCTTACAGGTTCACTTTACAACAGCTTGCCTCTGTAGAGCATCTTACAAACTCCAAGGAAAACTGCTTTCAGTACAGAAAGCTGGCTGTCAGTGAGGAGCTATACAAAGGGCAGAGATCTGGTGTTTCTCCCAGAGCTGACCAGAAAGACAGAGAGTCTTCCATTGCACCCACGACCATTCTAAAGGGCACAGCGTGCTGCTGCTGTTGTTACTCAGTCACTAAGTTGTGTCCGACTCTTTGTGACCCTGTGGACTTAAGCAGGCCAGGTTTCCCCACCCTTCACTATCTCCCAGAGTTTGCTCAAACTCATGTCCATTGAGTCAGTGATGCCATCTAACCATCTCATCCTCTGTCACCCCCTTCTCCTGCCCTCAACCTTTCCCAGGATCAGGGTCTTTTTAAGTGAGTCGGCTCTTCCCATCAGGTGGCCAAAGTATTGGAGCTTCAGCTTCAGCAACCCCATGAACACAATGAAAAGCTTGCTGTTGGTTAGTAGTTAACCTCTGCCCTTCCACTGCATCTAGCTCATCCCCAGGAATGGCTAGAGATTTAAAGGGACCACTCTTATGGTGAGTTAGCAAAGGTGCTTCTGATTTTTATGTACCTGTATGATGAGGGGCAGACTACTGGCAATTAAGCTGGGTCATGGTACTCTGAAACCTTGAATCATAAGCTGTATCATGATTTCAGAAATGTTAAGAGTGCATCTTAGAACTGATGAAATACAGTGGGTGCCCAATGGCCGTCTCTGACAGTTTGTCCCAGTGACAGTGAAAAGTGTCAGTGATGACACCATTGGTCTCTCGAGCTTCTTTTGGACATCTCACTGGCTGTAAATCTTGATGATTCAGTTAGTGTGTTGTAGTCCTCATCTGTCAGCTCTTCCTTACCAGGAAGGTAGGCATATTTTCCTTTTCCCGATTCTAGGACGGGCATCAGTATTTCTACAGTGTGGCCTCACTCTACCAGAGCACAGGGCCAGGGCACATCTCCTTACACAGTTATAAGTGAGGAGAGTTCAGAGCTGCCAAGTCCCTGGATGCCAGCTCATTTAATTTTTGTTTCCCAACTTCATCCACATAATAGCCTGAGTCAGAGCTCTTGGACACGCAGCAGCCAAGAAATCAGGATGGATTTTTACCCAAAATATCTCCTCTATTTTGAGTCAAAGTAGTTGAAAATAAGTTTTGGGTTCCGTCTGTCAACCCTCCCCACTTTGTTCTGTTTCCCTGACAGCTTCTCCCTAATGTTCTCTCTCAGATCTCTTCATTTCATTCTGGATATGAAGAAGCAGAAAGGAGGAGAAAATCCTCCAGGCCTCACCAGAAAAGAAGCAGTGCTCATTGTTGTAGAATAAAAAGATAATGGCCAATTTGTCAAGAAGTGTTGACAAGAAAGATAAAGTTGGAAGTAATTAACTGGCTGACACGCTGGGAGTGATGTGCCTGCCAGTGGCTCCCTAAATCAGCCAGAGCCTTGGAAATGTGACAGCCATTCATCATTTTTACAACACGCCTCTGACAGGCCCCTGGGTTGCAAACCTGGCCAGCACAAATCGTGTGCTTTGACACTCCAGGGCTCTGCGGCTTCTCAGTGCCTCATGCTGGTTGTGCTAGGGCATTTAGGCCCCGTTTATCCAGCCAGGGGGTGCTGGAAGTGATGAGTGAAATGGGACAGCTTGTCCAGCTTATTGCTGGACCCTGTGTCCATCCTCTGGGTGGCTGCTCTGATTCCCAGGGGCAAGCCTACAGACATCTGCAGGATGAATCCCCTGTGAGCTCCTGCCACACCTTGGTGGCTTAGCTAGTGCTGCTCTCACCCGGCCACAAGGGTGTGCCCAAGAGACTGGTTTAGACATAAGATCCAGCGCAGGACATTTTCTTACACAGCTGTTAAAAAGTTTTTGTGAAGGCTCCGGATAAAGTGGGAAATGCCTGTGTCATGTAAAAAAGCAGAATACAGTACTATATCATCACTCTGACTAGCACTATGTCTAAAATATGCATTTATACAGAATATACATAGGCAAAAGTATCATTTTGATATCGTGAACTCCCACTCCAATTTTTTAAATTAAAAAATGTCTTATATATATATACACAGACACACACACACACACACACACCTCCCGCTACCAGT
Source organism: Bison bison bison (assembly GCF_000754665.1). Taxonomy (NCBI): domain Eukaryota; kingdom Metazoa; phylum Chordata; class Mammalia; order Artiodactyla; family Bovidae; genus Bison; species Bison bison. Next base: position 2,576,807 of record NW_011494861.1, read on the forward strand.
ATTGAAAGGGGCTTTCCAGGTGAGGCTAGTGACATAGAACCCATCTACCAATGCAGGAGGTGTAAGAGACGTGGGTTCAATCTCTGGGTTGGGAAGATCCCCTGGAGGAGGGCACGGCAACGCACTCCAATATTCTTGCCTGGAGAATCCCATGGATAGAGGAGGCTGGTGGGCTACATAGAGCCCATGGAAGAGCCAGACACAACTGAAGCAATTTAGCACATATGCACCAGAATTGAAAAGATAGGAATTTTTTTCTCTCCTTTCCCTAATCTGCACTTGTTAGCTTCTGTCTTCTAAATTCTTTTTGCTTTTCATTTTTGGCTGTGCACGGGCTTTCCCCAGTTGTGGAGAACAGGCACTACTCTAGTTGCAGTATGCAGGCTTCTCATCGAGGCAGCTTCTCTTGTGGTGGTGCACAGGCTCAGCAGATGTGGTACCTGGGCTTGGTTGCCCCGAGGCATGTGGACTCTCCCTGGACCAGGGACCAAACCTGTGCCCCCTGCATTGGTAGGTGGATTCTCTTTTGTTTCCTTCAAATTTATTTATTTTTTTAATTGGGGGATAATTGCCTTATACTGTTATTTGGTTTCTGCCATACATCAGCATGAATCAGCCATAGGTATACATATGAACCCTTCCTCTTGAAACTCCCTCCCACCTCATCCCAGTCCTCTTGGTTGTCACACAGCTCTGGGTTGAGCTCCCTGTGTTATACAGCAACTTCCCATTAGCTATCTATTTTACATTATAGTAATGTATATATTTTAATGCTACTCTCAATTCATCCCACCCTCTCCTGCCCCTGCTGTGTCTGTAAGTCTCTTCTCTGTGTCTGAGTCTCTGTTCCTATCCTGCAGATGTGTTCATCAGTACCAGTTTTCTAGATTCCATATATATGCATTAATACATGATAGTTGTTTTTCTGACTTACTTCACTCTGTATAACAGGCTCTAAGTTCATCCACCTCACTAGAACTGACTCAAATTCATTCCTTTCTATGGCTGAGTAATATTCCATTGTATATATGTACCACAACCTCTTTATCCACTCATCTGTTACAGACATCTAGGTTGCTTCCATCCCTTGGCTGCTGTAAATAGTGCTGCAGTGAACACTGGGGTGCATCTGTCTTTTTCAGTTATGATTTTCTCAGGGTGTATGCCCAGTCGTGGGATTGCTGGGTCATATGGTAGTTTTCTTCTTAGTTGTTTTTTTTTTTTTAAGAAATCACCATACTGTTATCCAAATAGATGGATTCTTAACCACTGGGCCAAAAGAGAAGTCCTGTCTTTTTTATTTTTAAGGTCCCACTTTCTCACATACAGATCTGGCAAGTCTTCTAGGTACTATGACAGACATGTCACTTATACCGTGACCAGACAAAGGAAAAAGTGGAGACAAGTCAGAACTCTTCACCCTTAATCCACTCTGGGGTAAGGCGTCAGGAGCCCATTTGATGCCGAGGCAGCCCACCTCTCTTGTATCACATTCTTTTTGTCTTCGTGCCTTAGGCCCCCAAGAGTTCCAGGGACACCAAATGTCCCAGCTTTGAAACCTTCTAACAAGGCCAGCCTCCACTTTTTTAATGTTTAGAAGAGAAGTAAAGTTACTTTTCCTAAGTTCTTGGAGCAAGAAAGGAAAGTTTGACCTGCCAGATCCTGGGTGCTATCTTCACAACCTGACTGTGACTTTAAGTGAGGGAACTGTAACGCCTGCCGGTTCCCTCTGCTCTCCCTGCCACCTGCTTTTTAGCTGCCCCACTGCCTTTCTCTGGCGTGCATTTTAGACGTTCTTACCTTGCCTTCTGTCTTCACTGCTGTCCTGCTCAAAAAGGCACTGTCATCCCCTTGAGCTCCCCAGAGCCCCAGGGAGCTGCCTCATGATAATAGCAGGGCCCGACAAACCCTGGATCTTCCTGACTCTGTACAGGAATCAAGCAGTTGTGTTTCTAATCACCCATTGGACACAGAGATGAATCTTGGTGCTAGAAAAAGTGACAGGGATGGTCTGAAGCAGCTACTGGTTCTAAGAGAGAAATAAGAAAGATACAGCTTGATTCAGCGTAAAATGGGTCCCATTGGCCTCACAACTTGGCTGGTCACGAACTCCTCAGCGAGACCTGCCGAGGTCCCTTGTCAACTGTGTTGCGTGTCACCAGCCCAGCACTGAGGGAATTCAGAGAATTCTTCCTTGACAGGAAACCAAATAAAATGCAGACGGTAGTCTGCACTAGAAATAGACAGGAGAGAGAAGGCCCAGAGCCATTTGGGAAGCCAGTGCATGACATTCTCATAAATTCCTGACAGGAGCACCAGGAAGCCTGAGTAGTCCCCCAGATGCCACTGCAGACGCTCCTCGTGTGACTGGCTTTGCTGTGGGTTCCGGCTAGTGTTGAGTGCGCCTGCGTCACTTTGCTCTTAGTAGCCAAAGGTCACCAAGGCTGAGAGATGGGGTCGATGACCAAATGAACTCTACCGGGAGGAATTCCCAGGCCAGAGGATTTTGGATTTGACGTCAGTCCAGAAGCCTGTGGAACAGTGACTTAGGAGACGATAGAGTTCCTCAGGTTTCCCTTCCAGTGGTAGGAATGGCATTTGGATGGTGAGCCAGCGACCCCCCTATTGGTTTGCTAACAAGTTGGGGTTAGAACCTGGAGCAGTTCATGATCTACCCTTTGTTCAGGAGCATCCTCAGTGATACTGGTCGCCACTTGCCTGTGGAAAGCCCTGAGGAAGAGCTCAAAAGGGAGAGTCATGGGAAAGCAGACAGGCCCTGCACCGAGCACTCGCTTCTCATCCATCACTCTTGACAGGAAACCCACCAAGGCAGTGAGAAGCTCCCTCATGCCTGAGTTCCTTGCTCGCTTACACACTTTCCCTACATTTGGAAAGAGATTTTCAGATAGTGAAGAAAAGATGCCTGGGGTAATCTGTGTAGTATAGAAGACAATGAGGCCATTTCTTATTGTTAATTTGACTCAATTCTAGAAAGTGCTTCCCTCACTTGTGAATTTTCCCAGTTTCAAGCTCTTCAACTCAGCTTCCTTTAATAAAAATTAAATCTTGGAATAGGAGAGGGGAGGTGGGCATGAATGAGTGAATATGTCTGAATAATTGCCTTTTCCCTTCTTGACATCCTAATTCATTGAGTTTTCCTGTCTTCATTGTATTTCTAACACCAGGTTCATTTGTGGGCTCAGCGTTTTATTCTGTGGGTAGGCAGCTTCTGTTTGCTGTATAGATTCGCAACTATATGAAACCTCAACTGGTTTTTCTCACTGGGATATGAAGTAAAATATAAATATACCACGACACTGATGCTGAAGACAGCAGCTAAGCCATCTTAGCCTTCTGGCCTCAGTGGGCATGGAGAGGAGATAGGCCCTGTGGTCGACTGTCATCTCTATGTTGTTGTGGGCATATTACTGTCGCAGCCTCCCTCTCTCTAAACTTGTTTGTCAGCCCAACCAGCGTCAGTGAGGTCTGGTTTGTGTCGTTAAGCATTCCTCTGCTGTTGGGCTAATTTTTGAACAGTTTGCCCTTTATAAGCCTCCAGCGTTAATAGGGAAAGACTCCAGGGTACACACGGGAACGTTTATAGAACAGGCTGTGGAAGACTCCCAGCTGCCCCGTAAATGAGAGCTCCTCATCAGGGGGACTTCTGAGCAAAGGTGATCTCTGCACGTGAGTCACACATACTGTCTCTCCCTTCAGTGTCATAAAAGCACATCTGAGTTTCAACAGGGAGTATCTCAAAGGATGGTCTTGTGTCACCCAAGTAGGCAGGCAACAGGGGACTTAGTAGCTGGGAACTGCTGCATTTCCATGGAGGCTTACTTATGCCCCACTTCACAGCCTGGACTCTGTCTATATGCCTGGCAGCCTCAAACAAGCGCCCCAGAAAAATCCGTTGTGGCTGCATGGGGACTGTCCTCCTGGGAGGCATGGAGGCAGTGGCTTCTGAAGGGAAATCAAAAATAGGGAATGGGAGGGACTTCCCTGGCAGTCCAGTGGTTACGACTTCAGCTTCCAGAGGGCTCGGGTTCAATCCCTCCTTGGGGAACTAAGATCCCAGAGGGTAGGTGATGCAGCCAAAAAAAAAACAAAACTAGGGAATGGCAGCTTAGGGGTCAGAGCAGGGTGTCAACCACAGTATGAGTGAGGAGGCTAAAGTGAAGTGCAGTAGGGCTCCTGTCCTGTATGGTGAATTGCATGTGGAATTAGCTCATGGAGACGTCCTTGCCCTGCTTCCCATCTGTTCCCTGCTTTCAGTCACTTACTTCACATATACTTGCTTGGTGCCCACTGATGCGGGGAGTAGACAGCTGACACACTTTCCTCCTCCTGCAGAGCTGTACCCTTAGTTATTACTTGAGATCCTTTTAAACGTACAGTTTTGAAGTGAAAGGATAGCCCTCGGGGCTACAGCTTCTTTCTATGCAAAATGGAAATGTTAATAGTAGTGTCTACTTCGTAGGGTTAAGAGATCATGGATCAGCAGTAGTCAGCACAGTGCCTGGCACCTACAGAGCTCTCAGTAAATTTAGGTATCTTGTTGTTGCTAAAATCCTTGGCCTCACATGATGAAGTGCCAGAAGCCGTGGAGGAGGGATAAAAAGTTAAGATCTTAAATAAGGTGGCGGACTCTCTGAAGCACTGAGAGAATCTACAGATCCTCAGCCCTGCACTTGTGTCCTCCAGCAGCCTTGCAGGCACATGTGGAAGACTCCCTGGGGGGAAAAGAAGAGAGAGGTGCATTAGGGAGAAAGTTCTGTGGGAAAGAAGAAAGCAAACAGGAGAAAATTAACAGGGAGAGAACAGCCAGTTAACTTGAAATCTCTCCTCTCTGAACAGTTGACTGTAGGTGCATACGGTCTCCTTTCTTTCGGGTCCTCAAACCAGAACTTAATTTATCAAAGGGACCCTTTTTCTCTGCTCACGCTCCTTTTTCATGGGTATGTTTTAGTCCATTTAGTCAAAGTTGTCGTTTTTCAGTGACTGTCCTTACGGTTGGACAAGAGCTTAGCTTGCATGTCAAGCTGTATGCCCAGTTTTCCTGACCATTGATGGAGGGCTGGTCAGTAAGTCCTCAATGAGCCCAACCCCTCTCCTTCCCACAGGGCTCTGTCTGCATCCTCACCTGCCTCCACACATACTCAAGTGGGAAGTACTATACAGGTGTCTTATTTGAACTTGCTCTAAAAGGAGTTGGGGCCATGTGATGAGTTTTCTTGTCACATTTGCAAAGCTATGTTGGTCTGTCCTTAGAGGAGGTAGGTCAAAGTCATTGCAATAGTAAGGTAAAATCTGTATTTCTCCTCTGAGGTCTCTAGTTACAACTTCCTGATTTTGATCAGTTTCTTGTAAAATTCTCCTTTTTATGTATAATGAGTAGGAGAGTGAAGGGGGAAATGGCTTTCGCTTGCTTTTGTTTTTGTTGCTTTATCCCAGAGGAAGGCGAGTTTTAGTAATGTTTATAAATTGATCTTGAAAATAGAATATGTTCCAGAACATGAGATTGGAAGACAGTTCTTAGAACTCCTGGACTTTTTATGTCTGATTCTTAGAGTTAACTTTTTTTGGTTCAGGCAAAGAACACTTTCCGTATCTTTCTCATCAAAATACTTTATATTCCTACAAGGGCCATCCCAGTAGTCCACATTAGGACTCAAAGTAGTATATAGACTATATCATTATAGATAGTTACATATGATATATTACATATTTCAGTATGAAAGTGTTAATCGCTCAGTCGTGTCTGACTCTTTGTGACCCTATGGACTGTAGCCTGCCAGGCTCCTCTGTCCATGGGATTCTCCAGGCAAGAATACTGGAGTGGGTAGCCATTCATTTCTCCAGGGGATCTTCTCAACCTAGCTATTGAACATGGGTCTCCCACATTGCAGGCAGATTCTTTATCGTCTGAGCTACCAGAGAAGCCCAGTATAATATATCATAAGTAATATGTAGAATATATACTGGATTTCTTATTTCCTGTCTTCTTATACTGCCAAATCTTTACTTGGGCTCAAGGAATTAGATGATCACAAATATATATACCCAGTAGTATTGATTACTAATACAGTTTGCACAGCCCCACATAAGTGAGAACAAAGTTAAGAACTTGACTTTTGAGGCCAAGAGGAATAGGAAACTGCCTGACAGTGAGCATGCAGTGGAGGGAGTCCCTTCGGACTCAGATTTTCATTCTCAGCTTTGAACTCTCACAGGGCTGCCTAAAGAAAACCATGACATTACAGCATCACTTTGAAATTAAAAATATTTCTGAATCCTGCAGCAGAAAGCTGTGGAAAACATTCAGGTTCAGTGCTTTGCTTGGGACCCGCTCAGAAGCGCCAAAGAGTCTGTGCAGTAGATTCCACACAAGGTGACCCGTCTCCTCCTGTAAGTAAAGGAGAAGGGCGTCTGTACAGCTACTTTCACCTCTGGTTGCAGAGCCTGGACCTTGAGCTTGGAGCCCACTCGAATAGTCCTGTTCAAGATGGAACTTGCATGGATGGTTGCCTAGTGCTGGCTCAAGTCTGAACATTCAGTTCAATTCAGTTCAGTCGCTCAGTCGTGTCCGACTCTTTGCAACCCCATGAATTGCAGCACACCAGGCCTCCCTGTCCATCACCATCTCCCGGAGTTCACTCAGACTCACGTCCATTGAGTCAGTGATGCCATCCAG
>NW_011494861.1:2583726-2592800 GCF_000754665.1 Bison bison bison
TTGATGCTCAGCTTTCTTCACAGTCCAACTCTCACATCCATACATGACCACAGGAAAAACCATAGCTTTGACTAGACGGGCCTTTGTTGGCAAAGTAATGTCTCTGCTTTTGAATATGCTGTCTAGGTTGGTCATAACTTTTCTTCCAAGGAGTAAGCATCTTTTAATTTCATGGCTGCAGTCACCATCTGCAGTGATTTTGGAGCCCCCCCCCCCCAAAAAAAAAAAAGTCTGAACATTAGACATATGTTTTTTCTGTACTCAAACATATAAGTAAGATTCCAGAAGCTTCTATCCTTGGACAAAAACAGATGAAGGAAGAAGCACATATAAGAACCTGTTTATATGCTTAATTTCATATCCATTATTTCATTTGATTCCCTAAAGAATGCCGTGAAGGAGACAGTAAGATTGCTTCAGGTTGTATGGAGACTGTCCCCGTTCATGTGGGCCTTGGGGAAAGTCACTGCCCTCCCAGGCCTCTGTCTCCCCAGGAGTAAAACAGGCCTAATAATACCCTTCCCTACCCACTCTCTCAGGGATGCATGAGGTCAGAGGAGCAATAGATTGGAAAGATTGTTTGAGATGTGATTTGCAAACATGAGGCATTCGATTATTACTTTCACAAATGTTAACTTTTCTAGTTCATCAGATTTCTGGGCAGTTACCTCTCAGTTTTATTGGAAGAAATGTGGTGGAATTTGAATTTTTAAAAATAGTATTTTATAACACCAATCTCTTGCCATATTACCACGTTGAACCCACATCCTGGAATTTCCCAAAACCACTTAAAAATTAATTTGAGTCCAGTAGACAGTTTGTCCTTAGGGCAGTAAATTAGATCCTAGCTTGTTAAACCAGTCTGGACTCCCAAGCTGGTCTGTCACATTTTGCTCCCTACCTGTGAACAGACACGGTCATTATTATCCTATAGTTTTCTCAGGCCTGCTCCCTCCCTCTCTTCCTTCCTTCCCATAACTCAAGCTCATGTTTAGTGTAGGGTTAGCTGCTCTTTACCTCCCTGTTGGAACTAGGGACTGAGCCTTGCAGCTCCTCTCCATTTCAGGATGTCTTCACAGCCTCTCTGATGAACCAACTCCAGGCGGCAAGCCTTCCAGCTTTTCTGCCTAATTGCCCCAATATAGTTACAGTCCTCCAGCCCCAACTGCCCTTAGGATGACATCAGCAGCGTTGTGTGTGGTTATGAAAAACATTTCTCCACCAGAGACCAGGCAAGTGCCTTGGGATGTGGTCCCTTCACAGCCTGCTTCAGAGGCAGAGCACGGTCTTGCGAGAGGGACTAAGGGGGCATCTGGATTTGAAAGACATGGACCTCATCAGTGAGCAGTTGAGACAGCTGCACAGCCATAGGCCCCAGGGTTCTCTGTCATTGACGTGGATGACCCAGCCTCAGGGCCACTTCTGTGTCTCCCACAGAGCCTGATGGTTTCTATTTGTTTTGGTTATTCTTATCATTGAGACATAAAAGCTAAAAGTTCAGAGGTACCTCATCTGTTGTGTTGGTTGGGATGGTTCTGGAGCCAGGGTTTCTTAGTTCAAAAACAGACGCGTGCTGCCTGACGTCTGATATCAGAGAGGAAACCAGTCAGTCTGCTGCTTGGAGGAAGGGCCCCAGGCAGGTGAGGCCTCCTGTCCACCAGATGTGGCCCCTTCAAGATAAGGAGTGTGAGGTCAAGATGAAATTATCAGGCCACAGTGGTAATATAATAGGTAACTGATGTTCTTTCTGCTTCTGTAAGACGTTGTCCCCAACGTGCTGGTGAGCCATCTGCCCACAAGCGACCCTGCCCTTCCCACCCTCCGACATGTTGAGTATAACCTCCGCTTCCTTTTGTTTTCCCAGCATTAATAATAAGCTGCAGCAGCCAGAGGCAGCTGCTGGGGTGTTGGAGTATGCCATGAAGCACTTTGGAGAGCTGGTAAGTGTCTCATTCCTTTTAGAAGAGCAAGGGGCAGCTACCTGGCTAGGGAAGCACTAGGCCACAGCCTTGAGAAAGTTACTTTCCTTTTCTGTTTTTTCCCCAATTATTAACAGCCTGATGCTGACTTACCTGTTTCTTGAGGCTGAGGGAAGAAGTGGCCATATAGAGTATATTCAGGCTAAACAGAGATTGTGAGGACAGAATCTAATGAACAGTAATGGCTTGTATTTATCAAATAGCATATGCCTAGCTCTTTGCTATGTGCTTTATGTACTTCATCTAATTCAGTCCTCATAGCAACCTGTGAACAGGTACTATTGTTATCCCATTTTACAGGGATGAGAGGGACTATAGTCCCGACAGGATAACAGCCTTACCTAAGCTGACAGAGTGAATAAGTGGCAGAACCTGGTGTCAGAGCCCAGATGTTTAACTATGACCCGAGTTATCTTTGTGTTGTCTAACAACCAGCATTACCATTGCCCATACTTGAGGCTCAGTATATACTTCGGAAGAAACCATGACTAATTCTCCAGAAAAAATATGCCATAATTTATACATGATATTGAGGGATTGTTCCATTTCATTACTGCTTATATAGTTTCTTCCTTCCTGCCATCTTTGCCCAACCAATATTAAAATGTTTCCGTTACTCTCTGTGGTCTTGGGCGGGTGCTTTGGTAACTTCCTAACCATATATAAACATTGATTTAATCAACTTAACACTGGCTTCCTGGAAGTTCAAGAAGTTCTGGGTCCATATATTTGATGAGGAACCTTTTATTAGTTATGCCAGTCACTTACTCCAGTTTGCCTTAATCAAGAGCCCAGTGTGTTAGAGTAAAGAAAATTGACTACTTCACTGCCTTATGTAATGGCTAGTCAATTGGACTGAAAATTTTAAGGGAGTATTTTGCCATCTTGAGCACATGCCTGTAACTCAGCTAAGAAAGCATCTCCAGATGACAAAACAGAAAGGATTGTGTCTCATCCATCTTTGCCACAACCTTGTTTGCAGAGGGAAGAAAGTCAGAAGAGAGGGTGCTTAATGTAGTCCACTCAGACAGAGATATCCTCTCCTTTGATATCCTTAGAGCTCAGACTGCAGTAGTTGAAACAAGGATTCCACAAACATCTGGTATTTGGGTGATTTTATATGCTGGTGGCTCAGAGTGCCAACCTTAAATGAAAAGATCCCCATCTCCAGGTTCTGAAGGTGGCCGTTAGCTCCAGGATTATTGCTAAACCCTGGTGGATTTTCTGTTATATTTAGGTAGCTGAATCATATTAAATTCGACAATGGTTTGCTTTTTCTTGGCAGAGCCTGTGCTTTCTCAGCACAGTTTATGTAACAGCAATCTCATTAGAATTGTGTGTGATTCATTGCTTAAACCTTATAGTTCCTGCAATCTATTGCAACTCAAAATATCCTGCCCCCTACCTGACCTGCTCCATACGCTGCTCCCCCTACTTTCTGCTTGTTCATACTGAGTGGGTACCACATGTTAGTACCCACTTTTCCACCCAGTATAGAAATTCAAAATGGGAAATTTACCAGTGTTCCTTTTTAATTTAAGAGTTTTTAATGTTACAGTCTCTGAAGCCACTCTTTTCTAAGTTGTGTCTTTCATATTTAGGCATAGTGGAGCAGTATGATTCTAAACGAGCTCAGGAAATGAAGCTTAGAGCCCATTTTGACAAACTCCACTGCACACGGACACTGGGGCAAAGGCTGTTGTGGCCGCAGATGAGGACAGGGCAAGCGGAGGGGACTGGCTCTGCCGAAGACAAATGAGGGGAAGTAGGCACAGGTTAATGGCCTAAAATAGACATGACCTCCTCACAGCCGTTCAAGAAGAAAAGATTCTTTCAGAGAACTTAATAGCACATAGCTGTGCTCATACATGCTACTCAAATTAGAGTTTTATTTGGCAAGGAGAAGGAGCGTAATAGGGAGAATGAATGCGGGCCCTGCATCGTGTCACACAAACGCTGCTGCAGGATCAGATTGTTGTTAAAGAAATCCCTGGAGAGCTGCTCCCTGGCCTGGTAGAGAACTAGTCGTCACCAAGCTGGCGAGGAAGAAGCCCAGAAGACAGACTGGGGTGGTGGCAGATGGAGGGCAGACAGAGACATAAAACAGTCCTCGGGCCATTCAGAGAACCGTAGTCTGCACCTTCTAGACTGCAGTGGCTGCTCATTCACGTGGCCAACACCGAATGGCAGCGTGGCACGCCATCTGCTGGGTGATGGAATCCGTCCTTGGGCCCCTGCCAGTGATGAAGCTGCCAAGTGCTCAGAGGAGGGAACATTGGATGGGAGACTGTAGAAGAAGGGAGGAAGATTTTTCCAAAGAATTTTAAGTGGCAGTGTTATATTGTATTTTAAATTATTATTTCCTGAAAGTTTAAAAATGTATTAAGTAATGCAGAGAATAAAGAGCTTTTGAAAAGCGAGTTGTTTTCCTCCAGCAAATATGCAGATGTGGCCTGGTCTCTCTGGCCTCATCAGGAAAGCAGCTGCTGGCCCTGCCAGGCGGCCCACTGTCAGCATTCCAGCAGATCCAGGCCTTGGCCTCCTTACGGGAGCCCTTGTCAGGGCTTCCTGCCATCCAGATGATTTGCCCTGTCCTTGCATGCCCACATGCTGGAGTTCTGGTGACTCCTGTGTCTGAGCAGGAAATGATGGGGAAAGACATGGCCTGACAGCTACTCTCACGTTATCCCCAGATTGTTCCAACACTGTGCCAAGGAGCCAGCATCCCCACCAGCACTGTACATACCTCTGGATACTCTGAAGGCCTACTGTGCTGGGTGCGGTGTCACGCATACAACGTGGCATGCTCAAGGAAGGAAAGTCTGTGGATAAATAAAACACAGCCTTATGTTCTCTGTGCCTCACAGCTGTCCTCTCTTTTCTCCCTGGCAGGAGATCCAGGCTACCTGGTATGAGAAGCTGCACGAGTGGGAAGATGCTCTCGTGGCCTATGATAAGAAAATGGACACCAACAAGGACGACCCAGAGCTGATGCTGGGCCGCATGCGCTGCCTCGAGGCCTTGGGGGAATGGTGAGCTGCAGTGGGATGGAGGCCCAACTGCCTTGGAAAGACTTCTCCCAGAGCTCTCTCCCAAGACTCCCGCTTTTGCTTTCATTTGTTTTCCCAGGAAGCATCTCTCACTTGGGAGTGTTTCTCTATTTTGTCTCAGTGATAAATAGAAAGATTCTTTTCTTTCTCTCTCTCTCTCTTTCACATAGTCTTCGTAATGCTCTAGGACAGGACAGGAATGGGTGTGTTCCTAGGATCTACACCTGTTCTTTCTGTCTCTTAACCTTGACTGGCTGATGAAGACTTCATATTCTTACTCTGCAACCTTGATTTTTCTTTTTCTCTTTATTACCTATTGCTAGTGATTTTAGGAAAGAAGAACAGATGCCTGCTTGCAGGCAGTTATTGTACAGTTACTGAGCGTACAGGGACAATGGTCTGTAGACAGCTCTGAAAGACGCACATGAGAGTGGGGCAACCTTGCAGTTTTCCTGGAGGAAGGACCAAGGCTGGGAGACAGGTGAAGAGAGTGGAGAGCGGGGAAAGGGTATTCCAGGTGGAAGCAACAGGGATGCTCAGCTGAGGACATTTGCCATGGTCTTGGTCTGGGGAGTTGTTAAGAGATGTTTTCCAGCATGAAGTGCAGTTTTTTTAAATAGCTAAAATAAAATGCCATACCACAGTCATGAACTAGTTTAACTACAGTTTTTAATAACAAATGCCTTACTACCTCCCCAGGAGCAGATATCTCTGCTTTCTCTTGCTTGTAAGACTGAGGGCCCTCCATTCATTCATTCAACCAGTCATTATTGAGTGCTTGCCCACTGCCAGCATCTGTGCTGGGGCCCTGAGGACACAGTGTGAACAAGAAGGGCACAGCCCCTGCCTTCTCAGAGCCGACAGGGCAGATGACCAGGCCGCTGTAGCACTGAGTGAATATAGTTATAAAGGAGAAGCCCAGGGTTGGTAGGATAGAAGAAGGGGCCCTAATCCTGACTTGGAAGGCTCTGGAAGGCTTCCAGGAAGAAGTGCTCTAACTCGGGCCTAGACAGTGAGGAGGATTGAGCACAGTATTATGTTACGGGTTCTGAAAGTTCAGTGTGGCTGTGGGGTCAGGTGTGATACAGAAAAGAGATAAGAGGTGGGGCAGGAGAACTTGGCAAGGCCCAGGCCAAGTCGGGCTTGTAGACCAAGTTAGAGCTTGAACTTTATTTAACCAAAGGGCTGTTGCTAGGCCATTCTCCAAACCCCACAGAATTTTTTTCTTTGCATTCTTTCATTCATTGCCCTGGATTGCTCACCTCTTCCCCTTTTTCTCCTTTGAAATTCTCTGCATCTTTCAAGCTCCACCTGAACTGTTTCTTCCTCTTGGAAACCTGTCCTGCCTTCCCCCTTTCACAGTTAGAAACAACCACTGTCCAACCCAGGGCTGGCTTGGTTGTGAGAAGTGACTTTAGGTGTGATTTTGTCTCATCTCCCCATGTGACAGTTGGGAAACTGAGACTCGTAGGAGTTGACATCTCTGCCCTGAGGCCTCTCGAGAGCAGAGTCTTCTGGGCCTCCTGACGCTGCACTTCGCAGTGCCATCCACCCCTGAAGTCTTGGATTCCTTCCAGCTTTATAATTACCTATAAAGTGTAAGTGGCCAGTGATGCTGACCAAGGGGTTTAAAAATGCAGCAGAGTAGAAGAGATTTTTAAAAGAGATGAAAGAAGCAGAATTCTTTTCCTGATCATATGCAGGTTTTTTTTATATGGTTTATTCAGTCAATTCTATTTAGAGTGCAGTTTTTAAATTGCTTTTGCTTTGAGTATATATCCTGAACGTGCCTGAGGCAGGTGTTCACCGGAGGTGGCTGTCTGGCACGATCTGGGGTTACCAGTGAGTGGAAGACCCCCTTTCCCCATGCTTACAAGAAATAGCTCCCCCTCCCCCAGCTCCAGCCCCGGCCACACCTGCAGCCACATGAAGCTAAGTAAGCCCCCTCCCCACAGTTCCCTTGCATGGCCTCTGCATCCTGAGGACAGATTCCCTGGGAATGACATCCCAGACAGCCAAGTACTTAGGTGTTACAGATCGAAGAATGCTCCCCCAGGCTTTTGGCTGATGCTCTAGGCAAGAAAGTCAGTCTTGGAGGACCTTTTACCCAAACCTCCTTGGAGTCACAAAGAGTTGTCAGAGAACCTCTTCGTGGTTGTCCCATAGACAGTCTCATACTTTTTCTCTATTTGGTTCTCTTCCCCTCCCCGCCTTTGAGAGTTAGGTAGGAGTTAGTATATTCTGCATTCTTATTTGTAAGAAGTCTTTGTAGGAGAGGAAGCCTGCCTCTGTGCACACTGACCAGGGTCTGACAGCTGTTGACACAGTTGCAGCTCGAAGGCGGTGCCCGTATCCTCTGGCGGGCCTCCTCTCTAAGATGCCGCTCTACAGTGCTCCTTGCTTTGTCTCTGGAGGTGACAGTATGTGGTGTTTCACACTGAACTCACTCCCCGGCTCAAGGTGAAGAGCAGAGCAAAATCTCAGACTTGGAACACAGAAATGGAATGTCCTGACGAAACAGTAGAGGGAGGCTGAAGTGCCTGTGGCTGTGAGCTGTACAAATTTGAATTCTAGAGTTGGAAGGACCATTCAGAGTGAGAACATCGCTTTTCTTTAGCTCCAGGCAGGATTCCCACCAGAATACGCTGCCCAGAGGATCTGTGCTGTGCCCTGAGCCAGTGGTTCTCAAACAGTGGCCCTTGGATCACAGCATCTGTATCATCTAGAAACTTGTTGTTTAGTCACTCAGTCGTGTCTTTTTGTGACTCCATGGACTGTAGCCTCCCAGTCTCCTCTGTCCGTGGGGTTTCCCAGGGAAGAATACTGAAGTGGGTTGGCATTTCCTTCTCCAGATCTTCCCAATCCAGGGATCAAATTTAAGTCTTCTGCAGGAAGAGCTGCTACTGTAGGAGAACCTCCAGCAGGACCCAGAGTGAAGGTTTCTAGGTTTAGGTGGCAAGAAACCAACACTGAGGTCATCCAGCTGCTGTCACTGAGCTTCAGTAAGTCCATGGGGCAGGATGGCTGCCCACCTCCTCCTCTTTTTTATCTTGGCCATGTATTAAGCTAGAATGCTCATGTCCCTGACTGTCTTCATTATGTGCCGGAGAGACAGTGGAAGGTGATGACTGCAAGGTCGCGATGCTGGATAGTGGCCCCAAGCAGTTCTCCTGGATGTGGTCACCAGTCAGCTTCTAGGGGAGCTCAGCCTAGATCCCTTCAGCATCTTTATCTCCTCCCTATTCACAGTCCCCCAGGTCACCTTACAATGCACTTATGTCCCCAAGGCTTCTGAGCTGGGCCACTTGGAGCTTGTACCTTTTCTCTTGACTCCAATCCCAATACCAAGCTAAAATATCCTGCAGTATCTCTTTCAGAAAGCAGGAGAGATTGAGGAGTCTCCTAGCTGAGTCTTGAAGCTCACGTGAATGCAGGAGCTCGTATTCCTACAGAAGCAGAGTTTTGTTTCCTTTCACTCAGAAGTGCCACATAGGAGGGCAGCAGTTTTAACTGCCAACAGGACATCTGTTCTTAAGGGATTCTGCTCTGTGTATCGAATGCATCTCATTATCTCCTAATGACACCTATACTCACAGTCATTGTACAAAATTCCGAGAGTAAACAGCATTTGGATTTCTGGTGGATGTTACCATTGTAGAGCCTTCTTCCTCTGCACAGATTGATTTCATTTGAATTTCATTTCAGACTGCAGCCATTTGTATAATACTTATAAGAGCCAATTGTCCCTATAGCTTTGAACCCAAAGTGAATGTCCAGATGTGTCTCTTCTGATTGCTTTCTCTGTAGGCCTGCCAAAGGGAAAGAGCCCAGAGTTCATTGGCATAGGAAAGAAGTTATTTAATATTTATGAAGAGGGCCAGATGTTTAGGACATTTCATGTCACATCGAGTTAGACGCAGTCCCTCTCTTTGATAAACTCATTGTCAGGAAAATTCTGAGCCACCAGGCCATAGAAATGACAAATCACCAGACACTTCTCAATTATTTCATGAAAGCACTTTTTCTTTAAAGGCTTCCAGATGAA
>NW_011494861.1:2592900-2593225 GCF_000754665.1 Bison bison bison
CCAGATGAAGGCAGGCCCCTATCATCCAGTTCCCCTGCAACCCCCCAGCTAACCCAAGGGGCTCTAGAGAAAAATGAGCAGGTCATGGAGGTGATTTCAGTTAACCTGACTATATAATTCTTTTCCTGCAGGGGGCAGCTTCACCAGCAGTGCTGTGAAAAATGGACTCTGGTTAATGATGAGACCCAAGCCAAGATGGCCCGCATGGCTGCTGCAGCTGCATGGGGTTTAGGTAAGGCTGCCCTCCCAGGCATGGGGAGGACAGTGAAGCTGGAGGCTCGCCTCTGAGTAGCAAGGCACTGTGGCTGCAGGCAGAGGGGCCAGG
>NW_011494861.1:2593325-2623852 GCF_000754665.1 Bison bison bison
GGCTGCAGGCAGAGTGTCAGGTCTACAGAAGCGTGAAGCCATTCATGTCCACTTCCACCTCTTCCGTTGGTCCTTTCTGTCTTCATGGCTTTGATTAACTTGTTAGACATGCATGAAAATCTCTCTTCACAGGGAAGCCAGGGAAAACAGTGTGCAAGCATCAACACTGAGATGCTTAGTGAAGTTTGCATTCTGGCTCCGTTGTCATTAGCCTCTTTCTGCGTTTCTGCTTTCCCTGGGGCCTCTGTGTCATGATCCAGTATGATTGCTGGAGTTCTACCAGCATGTTTTTACCCCACAGGAATAATGAAAGAAGTCAGCTGTCTATCTCCTTGATTTCTTAATTTTATTGTAGAATTTTCCCAACGATGATAAAAGTAAATAGTACAGTGAGTCCCTATATGCTGTTCACTTCCTCCAGCAGTTACAGACATTCTGATAGTCTTGTTTTCTCTCTTCTCCTCCTTGCTGCCCAACACTCACCCACCTTTCTCACTCCCTGAGTGTTTTCAAGCAGCGATTTCCTTTTAATCCCCACAGAAAAGTGTCATGTTCTGATCTCAGGCCCCAGCAGAGAGGATTATCCATGTCTGTCCCAGAAGTACTCTTGGCCAGAGAGGGAGGGTCCGTGGGTGTCCCAGGTGGAAGCTGCACCTGTGGAGTCCAGAGGAAGGTTACATAACGTCCGCCTCCATCCCCACCCTCTGAGTCACAGAGCTCACATCCTCTCCTTTCATGAGCTCTGAGCTGGATCCAGAACATTTTTCAGAAATGAATTGCTTCCTGAGGAGTCACTCTTTGTTATTCACTTTTGCCCAGAGGCACAGAGAATGGATGCACCGGTGGTCTGGAGTGAAAGGCAGGGAAAGGCCTCATAAAATTGGGGGCCCTGCAGCGTGCAACTAATGAAGCCAGTGTCTTTTCTGCAGATGGTCATAGAAATCCTGGCATTTGAGACATGCTCACCCAACCATGGGAAGCAAATATCGTTCCCAGATGCCACCATTTCCCCAGCCTGCCATGATATAGGACTACTGTGCTATGACCTAGCCCATCTTTCTGTTGTAACAGAGCCTCTTAAAATATTTATCGCCTCCTTCTGAGGCAGAGGTGCTGCCAGCATGAGATGAGTTAACTGTCTCATCCTGTCCCCTGTCCAGATAATGATCCATATCAGTTGTTTTCGGGAAAATGTAATTTCCAAGGTATTACTGAACTCTGAGATGCTCCACTGGTAGGGGAAAGGCTCTTGGTCTCACTGAGAGAGTCCCTGGTGAGTTCTCTAGGTTAATGAGGTGCTGCACTCCCCCTCCTGACCTCTGGGCTCATACTCATGTAGCTCCTTCCATCTCTCATGGAACTAACTCCCAGGGGCAGCCACCGAGGCCTGTGTTTGGAAGACAGCTATGATGTTGTTAAATTGGCTTGTTCAGCCTCACAGAGTATAGAGGCTGTCTGCAGGATTCTGATACATCAGCCTCAAGATTGTCCTATTTGAACCCCAAGCTAAAAGCAAGTAACAGTGACAAGGCCTATTTGATATACTGCCTTTAGCCCAGCAAGCTTACCACTCTGATATTTTCTCTGTATATGTGTGTGCGTGTAATGCATATGTAGGTCAGTGGGACAGCATGGAAGAGTACACCTGTATGATCCCTCGGGACACCCACGACGGGGCATTTTATAGAGCTGTGCTGGCGCTACATCAGGACCTCTTCTCCTTGGCACAACAGGTAAAAATCTATGTGTAACCAAAACTTTCTAGTATGAAATGGTAATCAAGGGTGCCCAGTTAGCTCCTAAGCACAGGGCACCTATGTAAACAGGCTCTGGCATTTGGCTCTGTGGGCTCGCTAGAATGGCTTAGGAGCCTAAGACTCAGTGAGAAGACAACTCCTAGCACATCAGCCACTTTCTGCTCTGAGAGGGACACCTGTTCTGGAAGTTACCATGTAGATTGCTTATGGAGTTGGCTTCTTGGGTCATCATGGCCTCCTTTTTACCATGTTGCTTTAGTGTTCCCTATGGTGGAGAGAAACTGTCCACTAAAGGAGGATTCAGAGAGCAGTGCGCCCCTTGCAGCAGAAATCCCACCTCTTCTGGCTGTTAGGGTATGTCACACACTGGTCACCTTCTAGGGAAGCCAGCACTTTATTTGGAAATCCTCTGCTGTCTAGCAGACTAAAATAATGAGGTGATCACACCCACCCTGTTGGGCACCAGACTGTCTTAGGTGAGGTGCTCGGGTGAATGCCCTGAGCACTCCAGGATGGGCACGTAGTCATTAACCTGAAACGTTCAAGAAAGGAAGAGTTCCCCATGCTGGGGTTTTAACAGATGAAACAGAGAAGCCTCAGACTGCAGTCCTATGAGCTCTGGTTTACACGATGTGAAAACAGCCCTGGGCCATTCATGTTCTAGACACAAAAGCTCCCATTTACCTGGAAAGGATCGGGCATTTTTCTGCCAGTTTCAGAGACCCTCTCTTAGGAGGACAAGGTGCTTAAAAGCAGGTGGGTCATTTGAGTGCTTGCACGGTCTGTTCTTATCAGTATCCCCAGCAAGAAGAAGTTCAAAGCAGATGGATCCACAGGCTGTCCTCTTGAGATGCGAGAGCACAGTGATTCTCTTTCTAAGCACACGTCTCCCTTCCTTTGTCACCCAAGCTCTAAGACGGTGAGCTTTTGGCTGCCATATATTTCTGTTTTTTCTGAGAAATCAGAGAATGCTTTTATCTGGGCTTTCAAATCAGGTAAAAGGTTTCTTCCCTTCTTCATCACTGGGATTTCAGTGAAACAGGGAATTTGTGCATCTAGTGGGGAAGCCCAAAAATCACAGTGCTCCCCTCAGCTCCCAAGCCTGAAGCTCCATTCCTGTGCTTTTCTCGTTCTCTTCCAGTGCATCGACAAAGCCCGGGACCTACTAGACGCGGAGTTAACGGCGATGGCAGGAGAGAGCTACAGCCGGGCCTATGGGGTGAGTGTGGGCTGCCTGTGCAGTGCCAGGTTTCCAGCTCAGTTCAGTTCTTTTTGCAGAGTGGGCTCATGAGTACACACAGGCTGCTGGGAGTGTGCCTGTGGGACCAGAAGGAATGACTGAAATGAAGCCTGGCTTTTGGATTGTTCATGCTGTATTAAGTTGGAATGTGATTTGCTTCCATCAGGCCATGGTTTCTTGCCACATGCTGTCTGAGCTGGAGGAGGTTATCCAGTACAAACTTGTGCCCGAGCGACGGGAGATCATCCGCCAGATCTGGTGGGAGAGACTGCAGGTGAGCCTGGTGGAAAGCCCTGTGCCACCCTCCCCACTCCTCCAATCCCCACTGGCATCCACTCCCTGCCTCCTCACTGAGGCCCGGTATACATTCAGAGCAGAACACCCATAGACTTTTCACCTGAGCCTTTAGCTGTGAGAGAATGACCACTTTCCCAACCTCATTTTACCCTTCTCAGGGAATAAAAGAAAATAATTTTTTTTTTTTTGGTCCATGCCCCATACCTTGTGGGTTGTTAGTTCCCCAATCAGAGATCGAACCCATGCCCCCTGCAATGGACGCATTGAGTCCTAATCTAACTGGACCACCAGGAAATTCTTGAAAATATCTTAAATAAGTGACATTATGGCCAGCCAGTTGAGAATCTTGACCTCAAAATCAGTGGTTCTCAACTTCAGCTATGTGATAGAATGACCTGGTACTATGTGTTAAGTCAGTTCAGTCATGTCCAACTCTTTGCAACCCTATGGACTATAGCCCTCCAGGCTCCTCTGGGATTCTCCAGAATACTGGAATAGGTTGCCATGCCCTCCTCCAGGGGATCTTCCCCACCCAGGGTTTTAACCCAGGTCTCTTATGTTTCCTGAATTGGTAGGCAGGTTCTGCACCACTTGCACCACCTGGAAAGCCCAGAATGATCTGGAAAGCTTTTAAAAATTGAAATAGTCAGACCACATCAACAGAAGTCCTGGGGATAGACCCAGGATCGGTATCTTTCCAGCCTTCCCAGATAATTCCAGGATGTGGCTGCTGCTGAGATCCACTGCTCTAAATCCACTTGCTGGCCACCTTTCAGTTGGAGTGGGGAGGCTGATGTTTTCATTTACTAACTTCTGCGGTTTACAGTTCCTCAGGTCTTAGTCACGCGATAATCTCTGCAAACTTTTTTCCACCGAAGTTTCCCCTCATCGAGAGACTAGTCCAAATTCTCCATTAGTATTTACATTGTACATTCTGATCATTTTAGCATGAGGAGCTGTCGATTCCCAACCTGGGAGTCAGGAGTCTCAAGTGTTCTTGGAAAGGACAGTTCTCCCACCCCCTGAGGAGACAGAAGGGAAGTTCATTGGCAAAGCCTTCACTGCTCCAGAAGGCACTTGTCCCCCTGCTCATCGTAATCAACCTCCCTCATTGTCAGCGGTTTCCTCTTGATCCAATCCACACTTAATTCCAAATTCTGTCCCCAGACCAGTCGAAGTTTGTGCTTCCAGCTTTTCAGCAGGCTGTGACAGAGCCTTCTGACTCCAAGTTGCATTCTCGTCCATGGAGTTCCGGGCACATTCCTCTGGAAAGGAAAGGAGTGGGGCAGAGGCTCGCCTATGAGCACAGTCGTTTATGCTCTGAAATGAGCACATGCAGTTCCTTCCCATGTTTTATTAGCAATTATGAAATGTCCAGTGAATGTTTTGGTGGAAAATTGTCTATTGAACCCCAGAAAAGAATTCCACAAAGCCAGAATTTCCCGCTTGTCCACACCCTCGTTTTTTTTTTTTTTTTTAAAGTGCCTGTAATGGGGTGAAGGGTTTCCAAATCAGAGATCTGATGAATCTTCTGCCCTTCTAACAAGTGGGACTTTGACCAGACAGAGACTTAGAAGGGGGTGGACTAGACGAGTCTCGGAGAAGGGAGACCCATGTTTGACTTTACTGTGTCCATAATACCATCATCACCTTAGGCCTTCGTGACCTTCCTACCTTGAGACAGAAGATACTTTTTGCTTTTCAGAGCCAAGGGATTTCAGCATGTGGGAGAAGCTGGCAGATGAGAAGTCACCAGAACAGTCACTCAGTGTACTTTGTTCTGTTTTTCTAACTTTCCAAATCATTGTCGTTAATGGGATGAAAGATGATGGTCCAAAGGCTAAAAATACAGTGTTAACTTTGCAGTAGGAATTTGGCTCTTATGGATGGCTTGCTGTCCGAACACTCAACTAACTGCTTAGGCTGGAAGACTGCCATTTTGTGATCCATTCAGCTGAACTCCCCAGCCAGTAGCTCCCATGGGACAGTATGAGAGGTCAGCCTTACTTGCATTGGGTTCTTTTCTTGCCTTGGGTTCTTTTCTTGCCTTGGGTTCTTTATTCAGACTCAGTCTGTGTCCTGTCATGTTTAAAAGCCTGCAACTGGACTTCCCTGGTGGTTCAGTGGTAAAGAATCTGCCTTCCAATGCAGGAGACAGGTTCAATCCCTGGTCTGGGAAGATCCCACATGCTGTGGAGCAATTAAGCCCATTCACTGCAACTGTTCAGCTGGGAACCACAACTATGGAGTCCCCATGTCACAGCTACTAAGGCCTGCTTGCCCTAGAGCCCATGCTCCACAACAAGAGAAGCCATTGCAATGAAGAGTAGCCCCTGCTCACTGCAACTAGAGAAAAGCCTGCACAGCAACGAAGACCCAGCACAGCCAGAAATAAATAAAACTATCTGTGAAGTTATTTTAAAGCCTTCAACCATTGTTGCTAGACTTTTAGACCTACCTCCATGGAAGACAGCTTGTTTGGTTTCATGAAATTCTCTGATGAATTGATAGATCTCAGAACCCCGTCCCCCCGGTATTCGTCTCTGCATCTGATTTTTTATCAGGAAGGTAGAGGAGGAGAGGCTTACTGTGTTCTCAACAGTCTTTTAATATAAAATTAACTTGGCCCTTTTGATAGTGATTAGTTCACTGTTTTTAATTTAAAAGAATTTATACATGTGAATGAATGAGGTCTTTTCCCTTCTGTGTATGGTTTTTGATCTGAGATATTTAAAAAAAAAAAATGAAGAGGAAAGACAAGGCCAAGATCTGAGTGCAAGTTTAGGCTCTAATAATTTCAGGAATATAAATGCCACCAACTTTCAAATAACATCAGTTGAAACTTCAGTTATTTAAACTTTTTTTTACACTTAAGTAGTTTTTAAAATTTTGAATGATACATCTTTAATTTTTGTCAGCGATAGTCATCTTCAACCAGAGAGACTGAGGCAAAAAAAGTTAAAAATACATTATTTACAATGCAGAAAAGAAATTTAAATAATTTAGTTCATTTAAACTTCACCATAGCCCCATGAAGTTGGTACGGTTCTTATCCCATTTTACAGATCAGTCACAGAGAGGTTAAGTAACTTATCCAGAGTCGCGATAGGTAGTAAGTGGATGGGCTGCGATTCAGGCTCCAGAGGTCTTGCTCTGTAGCTTCTCGAATTTTGAAAAGTTCCTAAGAGGCGTTCACTCACAGTACCCTTCTCTTGAGAAATATGAGATTATAAAAATGAATCTCTTTTTTTGTTTCGGGGTGGGTTTCACCATTGCCCTTGAGGGGGTAAGATGTAGCAGAGCACATATCTGATCCTCACTTGTGAACATCCCAGGGCTGCCAGCGTATTGTGGAGGACTGGCAGAAAATCCTCATGGTGCGGTCACTCGTCGTCAGCCCTCACGAGGACATGAGGACCTGGCTCAAGTACGCAAGCCTGTGTGGCAAGAGTGGCAGGCTGGTGAGTGTCCCGCCCCTCCTTGGGGTGGGGGCTGAGGAGGGGGCCCTGCTCCTGGTCCAGTCCTGTGTCTAACCTGACCCCTTGTCTTGAAGGCACTTGCTCACAAAACCTTAGTGCTGCTCTTGGGAGTTGATCCATCTCGGCAACTTGACCATCCTCTGCCAACGGTTCACCCCCAGGTGACCTACGCCTACATGAAAAATATGTGGAAGAGCGCCCGCAAGGTCTGTACCCGACTGTAGCAGCAGACCACGTTTCTGTAGAACACTCGCCTAGTCTGCTTCTCACTGCCTCCTCCAGGCCAGAAAGGAGACAGTGTCCAAACCACCATGTCAGGGAGTGTGCTTCCGTGGGGAGGCTATTTGGGCCAGATTTCAAAAAGTGAATCACATTCGGGGAGATGCACGTATACCCATGGACCAAACCAATGCATGTAATCACAGTTTTTTTTATGAGCAGCTAGAATGTGCTGCCACAGAAGAAGCACGGTTTCTTGGTTGTGTTTTGTTTTTTTCCCTAAGAGAAGTACCCAAAAAAGCAGTGTATTTATGAAAACAGACTGAAGCTTTCGTAAGACCAACTTGGTTTTTCAGACTTCTTGTCTCCTCTGCACTCGTCAGTTTGGATTCACAAGCAGCAACACCCAGGGCGTAATGCTAGAAACAGAGAGGAAACTCATCTTGAAGCCAGTGTGGTATTCCTCTGACTTTATTTACAGACAGGGCCTCGGGAAATACATGTGACTTCTGGTGGGATTTTTTTCTATTTTATTTTTAAAAACAATCTCCCTGGCTGATGGTGGTGATTAACCCAAAGTAGGTCCTGGAGGCACCGTCAGCACCTGCTTTGGCTCCTCATCATCCTCCTAAGGAAACAGAAGAGGGAGTCCCAGCTGTCTTCTCCCTTTTGTGCCCACAGTGTCCCTGAGGTGAGGAAGGAACATAGAGCAGCCACTGAAGCCATGGCTGTGGGAGATATGAGAGAAGAGCAGTCAAGTCTGAGCTAAAGGCCCACTTGGGAGATCCTTGGACTGTGGCTAGGAGTTGACCTCTTCTGTGGGTACTGGGTTTTGTGACTCTAAATGCCACCCAGGGTGGGAGCCACAGCCATGCACCCAGGTCCTGTCTTTGATTGGGGCATACTTCAAAAGTAATGGCCCAAGTGTCCTTCTCCAAATGTGCAGTTTAAGGTTTTTCTCTTTTGTTGTTGTTTGGGAGGACGTGTTTGTTTAGTCTCTGTTTAGTGTGCCTCCCAGGCCAGAGCACTTCTGATTCAAAGCCTGCTCTTCCTCCAGGCAAATGAGAAAAACAGAAGGTGCTGGATCTGAATGTAGTCTGGTTTCCTTCCTATGTGTAGCCTCCAAGTCTTTGAAAGTCTTGCCGAAGGCAGGCATAAGGAATATCTTGGCTAATATCTCAGCCACGGAGTGGCTTCTTTCAACATAGGACTACAGCCCAACTTCACAGATTATGGCCTTTTCTTAGGAGCCCACATTCTGGAGGCAGACCACAAAACCACATGGATTAAAAATTTAGAAATCAATTTAAAATTAGGTGCTTGAACTTCAAGCCTGGAGCTAGAGATGCCACATCTTCATAAGAGTTCAGGAGCTACTCCGAGAAGACTGATTATTAATACTAACTGTGCTGTTGAACAAGTCACTTTACTTCTCTGAGCATTACGTTCTTCCTCTGTAAATAAGGACTGGACTCTGCCTTGCCTCAGTCAGGTAGACATGGGGAAAAGCAGGTCCCCTTCTGCAGGAAAACATCAGGCAATAGGTGTACGGCCAGTGTTCTTCTAGAAGAGACAGTTCACAGAATCTAGAGACAGTCTGGTTCCTTCTGTAAACTTCACTAAGCCAAGAACCTAGTTCTTGCCCACAAGCCCCCAGGCAGTCAAGAGCCAGAAGAGTCTGCCCAGCTCACACTCAGCCTAAGAGAAGCCCCATCCTCCAAGTGAGTGATCTATCTGTAAGAGAGAAAGAATCATTTTTCCCCCCTCCTCATTTCCTGGAGATGAAGAAAAGAAGGAGGTTTTTTTTTATAATTATTTACTTATTTATGGCTGTTCTGGGTCTTTGTTCCTATACGGGCTTTTTTCTAGTTTCAGTGTGTAGGGGCCATTCTTTATTGTGTGGGCTTCTCTTTGCAGTGTTTCTCATATTGCAGAGCACAGGTTCTAGGACTCGCAGGCTTCAGTAGCTGTGGTGTGTAGACTCGGTAGTTGCATCTCCCAGGCTCTGGAGCACAGGCCTAGTAGTTCTTGTGTGTGGGCTTAGTTGCTTGCAGCATGTGGGATCTTTCCAGACCAGGGGTCACACCCACGTCTTTTGCATTGTAGGCAGATTCGTTACCAGCTGAGCCACCAGGGAAGCCCCAGAGTTATCCTCCATCTTTGTCATGAGAGGTCAATTCTCTTTTCTCTCCCTAATCAGATTTAAGTCTAGTCAGTGTAGTTTCCATAGAAGAAAAACTAAAAGAATACTTATACTTCCCAGGTGTGGGAGGCTAATATAGTTCATTTTTCAAAGCCAGTGGTGAGGAATGAAACTAAAGGCAGATGTGAGGGAGACAGGTGTCTTGTTAAGTGTTAGAACATGTGTGTGTCTGCGCTGTCCTCATGTGTGGATTAGTTCCCTGGTAAAGCGTTGACACGTCATTCTTCCTCTGGGTGAAGCCCTCTGTCTCTTGATGCCAATTAATTACTTAATTCTTTATATATTAAAAGTATCTGAGGTTGGTTCTGGCCCCCAAGGCAGGGAATTTCATTTTCCTTCAGAGCTATCATTACCAACATGTTTCCACTTTTAAAAAAGAAAGAAAGGAAACCTTATATAATTTATAAGGAGATCATTTTGACCTTATTTATTTGAAGTGTTGGGTTTTTCTCTCCTTTCCTGTAGCAGAGAACACATATTCTCTTTCATTTTCTGTCCCATGCCATTTCCCCTCTCTGTGTCGGTGGATTGGAATCCACTGTTTTTCCCACTTGTGCTTCTCCTGTCTGTGTGTTCTATCTTCATCCTTGAAGCCCTTTAAAGAGTTTGGACTCCATTTATCATGATGCTGGTACATGTGGACATGGCAGGTTTATAAGTGGCTTGTAACTGACTCCAAAACCTCTGACTCTGGCTCTACTCTTCCCTAGTTCCACTATCTGTTATGAACTCAGATGCCTCCTGCTCACTTTGTATAAAATCATGTAAAGAGATGGAACTGCTTGAGGACCCTCTGAAGCCTTTGCTTCTTAGCCAACCTGTTCAACTAAATGCTTGGCTAGTGTCTTCCCCACTCCACTTGGATATATGAGGGGTCTCACCCCATCTCTGTGTTCTTATTTGGGTACTGAGGGTTCTATCAGATCTTTTTAATGTATTTTATTGAAATATAGTTGATTCACAAGGTTGTGTAATTTCTGCTATATGGCAGTGATTTAGACATGTGTGTGCATACACACCAGGCACACTGTTTTTTATATTCTTTTCCATTGTGGTTTGTCCCCGGATCTATTTGATTTTTTACACTGTAATTTTTCCTGTGCCAGTGTCCAGGGTATACAGTGTCTTAAACAAATACTAAGGGTTCACTAGCCTGAAACAACTCCCAAGAAGTCTGATTTCCCCCAGGGCAGTATATTGATAGTGAATTAAGCAGTGATTTCCGATTACTTCATATGGATTGTTATTTGGGGAAGTTGGGCAAGTAGATTTTCTAAGCCTTGTTAAACTAGTAATTGCAGTTGGCCAAGGAGAGTTACTCCTTGAGTTAAAAAAACATGAATCCTCTTGACAAGTCCAGCCATCGCTCAGCATTATGCCTTTGCCCCTGTCCTACCCCATGCTCTAGGGTGTTCTTTGGGAGAGGGTGAATGGCAGTTCCTTTCCCCTGGTGTTGGGCCAGACGCCAAGTGACTCCCTGTGCCTTTGTCCTACTACAGATTGATGCCTTCCAGCACATGCAGCACTTTGTTCAGACCATGCAGCAGCAAGCCCAGCATGCCATCGCCACCGAGGACCAGCAGCACAAGCAGGAGCTGCACAAGCTCATGGCCCGGTGAGCTCCCTATGGCCAGGCCTGTCACACCCCAGCCCTGCCCCATCAGCGGCCTCTGCCCCATGGTCATGGTCAAGGCTCCCAGAGCAGCCAGTTGCTTGCATCTCTCTCACCTTTTCCAGGGCTCCACAGTCTCTGCCACTTATTTTCCCAGGATCCAATAGCCCAAGAGCACCCGTGTGCTGTTCTCCTGGTGTCCAGCTTCAGAGTTAAGACTCCTAGCTTTCAAATGCTGCTGGTTTGATGTGTGACTTTAGATAAGTTACTTACCCTCTCTGTGCCTCAGCTTCCTCATTATCTAAAAGGGGGATAGTAAGAATTCCTTTTCCCTAGGGTGGAACAGGATGGTGTGAGGATTAGTGGAAAGAAAACGTCAAGCACTTGGAGCAGTACCTGGAACAGAGTAGCAATCAGTGAACGTTAGCTGTTAATTCCATCATACAAAGAATGAAGGAGGACATTGCTGGCAATCCGGTGATCAAGACTCCATGCTTCCACTGCAGGGACCTTGGGTTCTATTCCTGGTCAAGGAACTAAGATCCCTGCATGTAGCATGGCACAGCTAGAAAATAAGGGAGAAGCCGTAAAGCAATTGATGAGAAAAATTACTTTCAGCAGCTGCCACCCACCGAAATGAATTTGGGGAAGCCAGGTCCATTCAGACTTCAGTGTGCCAGTTACCTGGTTTATGTTAGCATTGACAGAGAGCAAGAAGAGACCATCCCTTAAAAACTTGGTGCCCAAAACCTGTCTGTTTTCCTCCAGGTGGCTGAGAATCCAGGTGGTTCAGTCATGTTGCCTCTGTAGACCTGGAGTCAACCATAGGAAGGCCATTGCGCTCCCAGGATGTCGTCCTCCTCAGCACGGCTCTTCTGAGGAGGGAGCAACACAGGGTTTGTTTCTCTGTTTTCAGATGTTTCCTGAAACTCGGGGAGTGGCAGCTGAACCTACAGGGCATCAACGAGAGCACGATCCCCAAAGTCCTGCAGTACTACAGCGCCGCCACAGAGCACGACCGCAGCTGGTACAAGGTAACCAGAGATGGGAGTGAGCCGGGCTCCCCACCGCTGCCTCCAGACGCCGGCCAGTGCGCCCCAGGGCGCTCACGCTTCACCGCAGAGCTTCGGTGGCCTGGTCTGGTACCACGAGTTTGATTCTTTGAGTGCCAAGAGCTAGTCAGTCAGAGGTCTGACTGATAAAGAAAGATTGAGAGATTCTTTCACTTGAAAAAGATTTATTACACCATGAGTGTGTGCATGGCTGTGGAGATGCTGTTGTCTTTTTATTCTTTTTTTAATGAGAATATAGTTGCTTTACAGTGTTATGTTAGTTTCTGTGTACACTGAAGTGAATGAGCTATGTGTGTACATATATCCCCTTCCTGTTGGACCTCCTCTCACCACCTCCCCTTATAGGTCATCCCAGAGCAGAGCTGAGCTCCCTGCGCACTAGCTATCTGTTTTACACACAGTAGTATATGTATGTCAATCCTAATTTCCCAATTCGTCCCACCCTCCCCTAATCCCTTGGGCCCACATGACCACTCTCTACATCTACATCTTTCTTCCTGCCCTGCAAATAGGTTCATCTGTACCATTTTTTAGATTCTACATATATGTGTTAACATGCTATGTGTTTTTCTGACTTACTTCACTCTGTGTGACAGACTCTGGGTCCATTCACATGTTTACATATGACCCGATGTTGTTCCTTTTTATAGCTGAGTAATATTCTGTTGTGTATATGTGCCACATCCTCTTTATCCATTCATCTGTTGATGGGCATTTAGATTGTTTCCATGTCTTGGCTATTGTAAATATTGCTACAGTGAACATTGGGGTACATATCTCTTTTTGAATTATGATTTTCTCAGGGTATATGCCCAGTCTTGGGATTACTGGGTCCTGTGGTAGTTCTTACGGTAGTTCTGTTAAGTTTTTAAGGAACCTCCATACTATTCTCCATAGTGGTTCTATCAATTTACATTCCCACCAGCAGCACAAAAGGTTCCCTTTTCTTCATACCCTCTCCAGTCTTACAGACTCTTAGCAGCTTGTTTTCCTAGACCATGTGGACACACAGTTAGTCTCTGGAACTTTATCTTCCCTTGTAGTCTCTGGAACTTTATCTTCCCTTGGGTCATCTGTTCCTTCCCAGCTTCTTTATGATTCCCATCCCTGCCTGCTCCTCATCTAAGAACTGAACTTTCTGTTTCTGTTGGAAAGCTCTGTTTCCAGAGTAACATCCTGTTATATAATAGAAAATTTTTCAAGAAGATAGAGAAAACTAGAAAATGTATAAAAGCTTGACTGGTAGAGGAATAAGTCTTGGAAGTACACACCTCCAGTGAGAGCATGCGTTCTCATGTGTTTTTTATATCTTTTCTGAGGGGGCCTCCTGGTTAGACTGCCTGTGAGGCAGATGTCATCCACTCCTTTCCGGTGTCTCTTTAACCTGCTAATACTCTGGGAATGAATCCCTCTGGGGTCAAAACCTGCATCTGAAGGCCCTAGAAACATCTACAGTAAAATTCTTGCCATGCTTTAAGCATGTATCAGTCTGATCTGAAAAATGCCCATTTTGTGAAAGCAGCAGTAATTATTCTCTCTAGGACAGCTTCAGTCCAGGACTGGAAGAATATGTCCAGTGAACCTTTGCCCAGCTGGAGCCTTACTAATTAGAACTGTGTCCTAACCAGATTGCTTTCCTTCAACTTTTCTGAAAGAAATGAATCAAAGGAAAAAAAAAAAAAAACTGGCTTTAGTCTGGGCCTATTGAGTCTGTGCTGTCGTCTCCCATCAGTGATGCATGTTAGTCCCACGTGCCTGCAGGACTCTTTCTGTCTTGTTTGCTGTGACCCCCCAGCTCACTGTACATATACAGGTATTTGTGGATTAAATGAAGGTATGGGAAAGCTGAGCCTAGGTCACTGTAGGATTCTTATTCATCAAGTAGAAGTTGATTGTGATTCATCTACTCTGCTTGGCTGGGAAAATGGACACTTCTGTGTTAAAGCAAGGTTTTTAGCAAGGGATTCAAAGAAATATACCAGTTATCCAGAAAGTTCCAACTATGAGTGAATTATTTAATGTCTTGCTGTCATCGCAAATTTACAAAGTTCCAAATCAAACTCTTCCTCATTGCCCTGTGCACCAGGCAATGCTATCTCAAAGCATTACTACCGTTCAAACCCTCAGAGGTGTGAGTAGTTAGCACCAAAGGCTTCTTCTGGCTGGCAGTCACTGGCCACTGATCTCTGACAGGCCCTCAGCCAGGTGTGAGGGACAAGCAGTGACCACGAGTCACCCTCCATGGCTGGCCTGTTCTTTTAGTGTGCCCCCTTTCCCACTGTTCTCTGCCTAGTTAAGACCTCTGCCTTCACTCTCTGAACTTCTGCTCTCCTCCATCATCTGTTTTGTATCTGCTGCCAAAGGAATTTTTCAAACCCAGCTTTTAACCCATCTCTTTTTTTTTTTTTTTGGCAGAGCCACACTTTGTAGGATCTTAGTTCCCTGACCAGGGACTGAACCCAGGCCCTAGCAATGAAAGTACCAAGTCCTAATCACTGGACCACCAGGGAATTTCCTTAAGCTCTTTTTTTTTTAAACTATACTTGTTTATTTGCTCTTGGCTGTGCTAGGCCTTTTTTGTTTTTCTCTAGTTGCAGCAAATGGGGGCTACTGTCCGGTTGCGGTGTGCGGGCCTCTCACTGCAGTGGCTGCTCTTGCTGCAGAGCACAGGCCTCTGGTGCACTGGCTTCAGTAGCTGCACAGCCCTGGCTCTAGAGTGCTGGCCCAGTAGTTGTGGTGCACGAGTTTAGTTGCAGCACGTGGAATTTTCCCAAATCAGGGATCGAACCCGTGTCGCCTGCGTTGGCAGGCAGATTCTTAACCACTGACCTTCAGGGAAGACCCTTAAGCCATCTTTCAAAGCTCTGTTGGGAATTCCATGCCCTCCTGTGTGTGTCCTGAGCTTCAGGCACATGTCTATTTTCTGTGAACCACACTGCTTGCCCACCTGCATCTTCGTCCCTGTTCTTACAGGACATCCTTGCTGTGCCTTCCTATTCCCTTCTCACCCATCTGGCATGGCTCAAGACTTGCCCCAAATCCCTCCTCCATGAAGCCTTCCCAGCCCTGCACCTGGCATTCCCGTTGTCTCTCTCTCGTTGCCCCTGTCCCATTCTGCCTATTTGTAGGTCTTTGAGCAACCTCTTCTCTAGATGAAGAGGTCCTGAGTCAAGGCCCGTGGCGTGCTTCTCTTCACAGGCCGCCCTCATCCTATGTCACCCGCCGAAGTCCCTGATGCAACAGATGCACCACAGGATGAATGATCACACTGGACTTAGTGAAACGCCCCATTCCCAAGTGTTCTGCTGAAGTGAAGTGAGGATTCGCTTTACTGACCACTGAGAAGAAAGGGCAGCCCTTGCTTAGCCTCAGCTGTGGCCTCACACCCCTCAAGGCTCTTGATACCCGAGCCTCCTGCCCCAGCTCTTGTCATAGCCCCCGTGTCTGTCCTCTCATCCCACCCCCCAGGCCTGGCATGCGTGGGCAGTGATGAACTTTGAGGCTGTGCTCCACTACAAACATCAGAACCAAGCCCGCGACGAGAAGAAGAAGCTGCGACACGCCAGTGGGGCCAACATCACTAACGCAGCCACTGCTGCTACCACAGCGGCCACGGCCACCACCACCACCACCAGCACCGAGGGCAGCAACAGCGAGAGCGAGGCTGAGAGCGCCGAGAACAGCCCTACCCCGTCTCCTCTGCAGAAGAAGGTCACTGAGGTACCCGCCCCCTAACCCCAACCCCCCACTATCACGGACTGACTCAGGCACCAGGCGCCCTGAGGATGGAGCCCTGATTAGCCTTACAGGAGCCTGAGGCTCTGCTCTGAAGCCCTGGAGGAAGTGAGAAAGCATGGCTTGCCATCCGGCATTGTTTAGACAGTACTTCTGTATGTGTATTTGTGTTTGGGGACCTGATGTAGCCTCCGTGCTGAAGAATGAGGTCCTTGTCATGCCTCCCACGGAGCTGAGCTCATTCTCCTAATGCCCAGCACCTGTGTGGGGGTGGCCTACACATCTGCAGGCCCACTCTGAGCACAGAGCCCAGCAGAATCCACTGTTTTTTTCTCTCCCCTTCCACTTCCCCTGGGGCAGTCAGTTCAAGCTCTGGGGCAGCTGATAAGCCCAGAGATCAGCATGTTCAGGGCCTTGGCCCCACCTCCTCTGCCGCCCTGTCCAGGAAGCTACTCTTAACCCAAGATATTAACAGTTAGGGCACCATTGTAGTTACAGGGTGCTTGCTACATGTCAGATGCTGATCTAAAGGCTTTTTGTGCATTAACTGATTTAACCCTCATAACCACTCTTGGAGATGTGCTGTTTAGTGGGCTGTTCTGCCCATTTTACAGATGAGAAAGCTGAGGTGGGAGTGTCACTAACATATGTGTATTCCAACAGGATTTGTCCAAAACCCTCTTGATGTACACTGTCCCTGCTGTCCAGGGCTTCTTCCGTTCCATCTCCTTGTCACGAGGCAACAACCTCCAGGACACGCTCAGGTATCAGGAAGGGAAGTCCTGGTGGGCCATGTCGGGGGCAAGTCACAGGAGTCACCCATAAAGTCCTCTTTCCCTCCCCAACCCCATGAGTACATCCCAGAGTCGCAGCTGACTGGGCCTCACTCATGTGAGTGAAATATGCAAAGAGGAAGGAGCAATGCCTGAGGACTCCGGTGTGTAACCTGTTATGTAGGAAAAAGAAGCCCAGCTCTTTCTCAGACTGTTGCTAGAATCCCTTCAGCTTTTGGAGGTGACTCTGAGAGGC
The DNA here is from genome assembly GCF_000754665.1 of Bison bison bison. Taxonomy (NCBI): domain Eukaryota; kingdom Metazoa; phylum Chordata; class Mammalia; order Artiodactyla; family Bovidae; genus Bison; species Bison bison. The sequence goes on from NW_011494861.1 coordinate 2,609,970, forward strand.
CCAAACAAATAGCACAGGCCAGTCAGTCCAGAGGCTGTCAGTGTCCAGCCCTCCTGCGTCTGGGGGTTTCCCAGCTAAGTGCCAAGTTTACTAGTTGCTGCTGTGTTAGAGGCAACTCTTCCTACACATGCAAAGCTTATCCATGGACTCCTCTCTTAGATGTGTGAACTGGTGGCATGGTGATCCCTCCCTGTTGTCTGGAGTGACATAGGCCTTCCCTGGGGATGGTCTGTGTCCAGTCAGGCACTGCCAGCCACCACCACCCCACTCCTAAGTGCTCCTGGAACCAAGCACACTGGAGCCACTGACCTGGGACCCCGCCAGCACTTCTCTTCAAAAGAGTCTCAAAGATGACAAAACAGGCAAAACCTGGCAAATTAAAGTTTCTATGACTTTCCTTTTTCTTTTCCAGAGTCCTCACCTTATGGTTTGATTATGGTCACTGGCCAGATGTAAATGAAGCCTTAGTGGAAGGGGTGAAAGCAATCCAGATTGACACTTGGTTACAGGTAAGGGCACTGGGTTACGGGTGAGGACACTGGGTTACAGGTGAGAGAACTGGGTTACAGGTAAGGACACTAGGTTAGAGATGAGGGCACTGGATTACAGGTAAGAGCACTGGGTACAGGTGAGGATGGGTCAGGTCTTGCTCGTTGTCTCTCTTGGAATCATGCAGTGTTGAGAGGAGCAAGGAAGCAGGCACTATACAGTGGTAAGGAAGCAGCGATCAACCCCAAGGTCAAGACTCCATATTTTCTTCAGTTCCTTTAGAGAACTGAAGAGGATGAACCATTTCCATGCCCAGCAGTATCTATCAAACCAGTTGCAAGAGCTGTTCATGTCTCAGAAGAATAACTGGAGTTGTTTCCACATCTCATAGGCTGCATACTGTGTCTTTCTGAATATCAGGTTATACCTCAGCTCATTGCAAGAATTGATACGCCAAGGCCCCTGGTGGGACGTCTTATCCACCAGCTTCTCACAGACATTGGTCGGTACCACCCCCAGGTGCGTGGAGACCCCGGGCAGTTTTCTGTCTAACCACTAACCTTTGATTTGGCCATCAACCTTTCCTAAAACTGCTCTAGGGACACAAATGCCCCTGGGAGCCAAGAGTCCTGTCCTGCCCCCAGGAGGGTCTGTCCAGCTGGCAGGCTCAGGGACCCAGGGTCTTCTGGGAAAGAAAAAATTCCGCCCAAGGCCACACAGCCCCTGCCTGGTAGACTCAGATGAGTGTCAGCACCATACTCTTGTCATCCTTCTTTTACACGTTTGCAAACGCTCCTTCTGTGCTTGCTTCAGGCCCTCATCTACCCACTGACAGTGGCCTCCAAGTCCACCACCACAGCCCGGCACAACGCAGCCAACAAAATCCTGAAGAACATGTGCGAACACAGCAACACCCTGGTGCAGCAGGCCATGATGGTGAGTCTGGGCAGACTCGAGGCACCAAGCAGAGGTCTCGAATGAGACACTTGAGCCACCAAGCAGAGGTCTCGAATGAGACGGCCTTTCTTTCTCAGGGCGAGGCCGTGTACTCCCTCTGACGGCAGAAGTTCCTCCTGTTTCTCCGAGACGGGTCTTTCTGAGCTTAGCTCACCCTGAGCACGTCCCTCTGTCCCCTTTCTGATCCAGGTGAGTGAGGAGCTGATCCGAGTGGCCATCCTCTGGCACGAGATGTGGCATGAAGGCCTGGAAGAGGCGTCTCGCTTGTACTTTGGGGAGAGGAACGTGAAAGGCATGTTTGAGGTGCTGGAACCCCTGCACGCCATGATGGAGCGGGGACCCCAGACACTGAAGGAAACATCCTTTAACCAGGTAGAAAACATGAACCGATGGGACCCCAAAGTCCTTAGCAGTCTCCTTTCCCTCTAACCTTTCTGCTGACTTGAATAAAATGTATTTTGATGGAGGGAGGTCACAGGATATAAAACACCAGAAATAGAATTGTCATGAAGTTACAAGAACCCTTCCAAAACTTTAACTAGAAAACCACGAGGTACCTCACAAGGCCATCTCGTCTCTCTTCCAACCTCACTTTACCTGAGAAGCCATTCTAAGGGTTGGGCTCCAGGACTGGAAAGTTGCCGAGCAACCCAGCCAGTGCCATCCAGCCAGCGTACCCTCCCAAGCAGTTCTGCTGCCTGCTGGGGACTCAGAGTTGGGCTTAGTCAACGCAAGTGACACCTTGCGCATTCTCCTGCTTCCCCTCTCAGGCATATGGTCGAGATTTAATGGAGGCCCAGGAATGGTGCAGGAAGTACATGAAATCAGGGAATGTCAAGGACCTCACCCAAGCCTGGGACCTCTATTACCACGTATTCAGACGAATCTCCAAGCAGCTGCCTCAGGTAGGATCTCATGGCTCTAGCAGGGTTACCAGTCATTATAGTCCTTTCTGTTCCGCTGCCTGTGAACATTCTGATACTAAGTCCCCAGCACCTGGCTCCACTTCTATCTGCGGACTTTGTGACAAGGCATGGCTACTAGCAATCCATTGAAAAATATGTAAACAGCATTTCAGAGGCAGAAAGCTAAACCCTGTGGTAACTATTCACAGCTCACATCCTTAGAGCTGCAGTACGTCTCCCCCAAACTTCTGATGTGCCGGGATCTGGAACTGGCTGTGCCGGGAACTTACGACCCCAACCAGCCCATCATTCGCATTCAGTCCATCGCGCCGTCTCTGCAAGTCATCACATCCAAACAGAGGCCCCGGAAGCTGACGCTTATGGGTAAGGCCCCTCATGCACTTGATCGAGTCTCCCTCCCAGCCCGGGGGACCCCTCCCCTCCTGACGTGACTGCTTGCTGTCCACACTGCTAACCTTTCTCCCATGTATTGAGAGTCAAGTGGAAGACATCCTCACTGGGACTTCTAGTTGATTCCTACTGTTGTGCTTCCTTAAGTGAGGCCTATCAGCCCCACCCCAGTGCAGGTGGAAGGGAACCGTGCAGGCCTACAGCATGGAGGTGGGTTTGGCAGGGGGCCGGTCAGGGAGCCGATGAGGAAGAAAGAGGCTGCGGATGCAGCACAGCAGGTGACAGGCCACGTTGAGAAGGGCCACCTGGGCTGGAGTGTCCTTCTTTATACTTCACATCCTCTCTTTGTGGGGATGCTTTGTAAAGTGAACTTAGTGAAGCAGTAGTTCTGACAGTGCAGTGTGCTACCAGGAGGGTGGTTTTGAAGGCCTGAGTGTTCTGCTGGTACTCGGAGCTCTCGCACCTTTAACAGTACTCATGTTTCTTAAACAGTGATTATTCACCAGCAGTGGCGAATGCTGGTCCTTGGGTGGTTGTCTGTCTGTAGGCTGGTCTCTTCTAATACTAACATGCGTGTTGGTCAGCTTTCAGCAACTTCTAACTAAAGGGACTTTAACGAAGGACTGTTTTCAGAAGTATGGCTGAGTTAAGAGGGCCAGCAGTATGACGTGTATAATTATTCACCCCCGCCCTTCAGACCTAGAGGGCACGGAGTCCGGCAAGGGCTGTAACCTGGAAAGAGAGGACATCCCCTGATGCCGTGGTCCAGACCAAGGGAGGGAGCTACTTCTAGAACCAGAACCTGGCCAGTTGTCAGGGGCAGGTACCCTGACCTCTCCCTCTTCCACCCTCTAACCTCCTGCCAGTGACCCCATTGGCCAAGCACACCAGGGAGCCCAGGGGATGTGGTCTCTAGGAGTCAGGCTTCTAAGGTCAGAGCAGGACAGAGAGTGGGTTGGGGAGGTAACATGTAGAGTGACCATCTCTGGCACTTGAAGGCAGAGCTTTTTAAAAAACTTTATCTACTGTTGATTGGAACATCTCACTGGGGGACCATCAAAAAGAAGGCCATTCTTTTCACCCATTCTAGGGCGCGTTTCTTCCGTTTGTCAGGACAGTGTGACTGGGTATGGTATGTGTCTGCCGACCTGCAAATGCAGCAGTGGTGCCCCAGCCGACCGGATGGAAACCCTCTGATCCTCGCTGACTGCTCCCCACTTCACTCCCCGCAGGCAGCAACGGGCACGAGTTTGTCTTCCTCCTGAAGGGCCATGAGGACTTGCGGCAGGACGAACGGGTGATGCAGCTCTTCGGCCTGGTCAACACCCTTCTGGCCAATGACCCGACGTCTCTTCGGAAAAACCTCAGGTATTCAGGATGCCACAGAGACAGCCCTAGATAACTAGAGAAATCTAGTTATTTCTTACTTCTTTTCCAGGTCACTTAACCTTTGCCAAGTAAATGATTCTGTATCTGACAGGAGGTCATCAGTAGCCAAGATGTCAAAGAGAAAGACTCTCCATTGGTTTTAGAGTGTTCTCAGGGGAAGTCCTTCAGAGGACTCAGAAAGGAACATTTCATGGCCTTTAGATGGGAGATTTGACAAATTTGATGGGTTCTACGCCAAATGAAATGACAGCCCTAATAAGCCTTCCTGTCCTCAGGCTTCTTTCACTCCTCTTTCTGTTAAGAACATGGATGTTTAGTGGGGAGGTCATTTTAGGCTTAGAAGTCATCATGGGATTGTTCCCCCAAAGCGGTGAGTTTGTTAGGCAGGTTGGGAACACTGGTGGTACCTTTATACCATCAACCCCGATTGTGTTTTAGGCTTTATGCTTCGTACCATGTCCCTCATCACATGCCCCACAATAGCCTTTTGTGGACAGGCTCATTAAAACCAGTTTGCATGTGCCATGAGTGGCTTAAAGGTCTGCTCTATTTTCTGTTCATTGACCCTGCTTTCCTGTGGGCTTTAGCATCCAGAGATACGCTGTCATTCCATTATCAACCAACTCGGGCCTCATCGGCTGGGTCCCCCACTGTGACACACTGCACGCCCTCATCCGGGACTACAGGGAGAAAAAGAAGATCCTTCTCAACATTGAGCATCGCATCATGCTGCGGGTACGTGATGAGGCTGCCAGACCCAACCCTTCAGTGTCTTGAGGGTGAAGCTCGAAAGTCAGTTCAGGAATTGGTACAGAGCTGTTTTCCTTGTTCCATTACTGAAAAATCTATTTAAGGGAATTAGCTATTGACGAAGGATTAATGGTATGAGTCTTCAAGCAGATAACAGAATCCTAAAGCCTAGCAATTAGGTTTTCATCACCCTCCATGAGACTGGACAGTATTTTACTCATCAAGCAACATATATCTGCTGATCCTAACATGGTACACAGAGCGCTGACTGGCTGAATGGGGAAGCAGGGAAGCGGTGTTCAGTAGGTGTGTGAGGGAGAAAAGTGAGAAAGTTTATGAACCTCCCAGTGCTCTCGTTCACACTGAAGCTGGTACCGAGGCAAGGCCTGATGCTTGCCCTTGTCCCCTGGCCCCTCCTGTGGTCCTCAGGTTAGAGTGGCCACTGCTTCTCCTTATTCCCCTTCTCCTTTTGGTGGCAGTGGTGAAATCAGAACCCATCTCTGCCTGACCTCAGAGCCTTGTTTCTTCCCGGATATGAGTTTCTTGTCTCAGACTTGTGTCTTGGTGCAGATGGCTCCAGACTATGACCACCTAACTCTGATGCAGAAGGTCGAGGTGTTTGAGCACGCCGTCAACAACACAGCTGGGGACGACCTGGCCAAACTGCTGTGGCTGAAGAGCCCCAGCTCCGAGGTATGGTGCTCCTGCCCTGCCAGCCTCCCCTCTGGTCAGAAAGGCTCGTTTGCTCCTGTGCGCCCGGTGGGTGTGTCCTGTAATGACTAGCTGTAGGTGATGGGTAGCTTTTAGAGCAGAAACCAAATGGCTGAGCCACATAGTCTAGCTGCAGTTAGTTTCATGTTTCAACCATTGCTTACAACAGTATTTTATTAAGACTGTTAAATCTTTTTCATATATATTATTAATTTCCTATAGATCTGGTTTTTCAGTTTTGTTAATAGTATGTTTCTAGGTTTGAAGTTTTTATTTTGTTTTGGTTTTGATGTACATTTTTAAATGTTAGAAGTTAATAGATTTTTTTTAATCCTTTCTTTAAAGTTTCTTTGGCTTTATATTTAGAAAGGCTCTCTCCACCTCAAGATTTTCTTGTACTAATTATAAGATTTGTTTTTACATTTAAATCCTTAACCCAAGTTGGAATTTAAAGTTAGGGTGTAGATTTTCTTTTTTTAAGGTGATAACCAACATGACAGTATTACCAGGAGCTTCCCAGGTGGTGCTAGTGGTAAAGAACCTGCCTGCCAATGCAGGAGATGTAAGAGACATGTATTTGATCCCTGTGTTGGAAAGATCCCCTAGAGGAGGGCATGGCAGCCCTCTCTAGTATTCTTGCCTGAAGAATCCCATAAACAGAGGAGCCTGGCAGGCTATAGTCCATGGGGTCGAAAAGAGTCGGACACTACTGGAGTGATTTAGCACACACACACAGTATTACCAAATAATCCATCCTGTAACAGAGTCAACTTTTATTATATACTAAATTCTTATATGCCCTTGAATTTCTTTCTAGAATTTCCGTATCACTGATCTTTTCTGCCTATTTATCCTCAAGTATCCCACTGTTAATACAAGTCTTTTCTCACTATTTACATGTAATTTTTTTCCAGGTAAATTTTAGGATCATTTTGTCAAGATTCCCAAGAAAGTGCCAATGAACTTTTATTGAAACTACATTAAATGTATTAAATAATCTGGAAGGATATTACATCTTTTCAATCTTAAGTGGATAGCCTTAAATGGATATTTTCTTTTTTTTTTTTTTTTCTTTTTTTTTTAAATGGATATTTTCATTTACTGTAGTCTTTATATTTCTAACCAAAGTTTAATTTACTTAGTCATCTAAGTTCTACACATTTCCAATTAAGTTTATTCTGAGCATTTTATTAATTTTATAATTATGAATGATTTTCGTTCCCTCATACATTCTAACTGGTTATTGTTGGACTGTAAGCAAACAACTGATTAGGATGTAATTTGTATTGAAAACCAGTTAGTTTTCAGAGCCTCGGTTCGCATGTGCTTCTGTGTTCTAGGTGTGGTTTGATCGAAGAACCAATTATACCCGCTCTTTAGCGGTCATGTCTATGGTTGGGTATATTTTGGGCCTGGGCGATAGGTGAGTGAATTTGTTTCTTTGAATCTTCTTTCTCCATTATATAGTTTTCTTGAATGATTTCATTTTGTTTTCCAGTGAGCTTTATGACCGTTTGATAAATATTTGTATTTTGTACTTTAGCTGTTTTTGCAGCATCAACCTTAGTCCCCTATTATTGTCCATGCCATCAAAACAACACGTCAAACTAAAGAGAAGAAAAACCATAGTTCAGGGGTGCTTTCTCCATAGGTTGGTTTAATGTATTAAAAACCATATGAAATCCAGTTGATTTTATTGATTCAGTAAACATTTATCAGTCATCACTATGCTAAGACAAATAATCCTATTTCTATAATTAAAACCAACCAAAGTAGATCCCTCTGATATTTCTACATATTAAATTTCATCCAAATGTACTGACTGCAAAAGTCATTTAGGAATGTTCAGAAATTTTAAAAAATAATAATATTCTGATGTCTACAATTTTTCTTCTGGGATCATTCCCATGCAATTATTTGAGAGTGAAAAAATTTAATCCCACAAAAATAATAAATTCCTATTTTTAAAAAACTTAGTAGAGCACCTGTCCAGAATACCCAGATGATTCTGCCTGGAGGGGCTCAGGGACTCAGGGAGATGAGAGCCCATCTCGAAGAGCCTTGTCACTCTGAGATCCCAGCGCTGCCAGGAACCTGTGACCATTTATCCTGTGACCAAAGACCTTGGGAAAACAAACTGTCTTGGTATCATGGGGCAACTTGTGATTCACACAGATCAATTCTCATTTGAGCCCTAGAGCAAGGGTCAGCAAACTTTTTCTGTAAAGGGCCAAATAGTAAATATCTTAGGCTTCACTGGCCTTACAGGCTCCATCACAAGTACTCATCTCTGCTGCTGCAGCACAAAAGCAGCCCAAAACAACGCATGAACAAATGAGCATGACTGTGTTCCAATAAAAATGACTTGTAAAAGTTGGGGGTGGAGTGCTAGCTTTGGCCTGAGTGCTGTCATTACCAACCCCTGGCCTACAGTCTCACAGACTTGGGGATTTGTTCATCCGAGCTGTTCTCTCCTGTTTCTCAGACACCCATCCAACCTGATGCTGGACCGGCTGAGTGGAAAGATCCTGCACATTGACTTTGGGGACTGCTTTGAGGTGAGCATATGTTCCAGAACCCAGAGGACCACCCTCTACCCTGCTCCAACCATTTAGGCAAACTTAAAAGCCCAAATGTCGTACTCTTACCCCTGACTCTTCTCTCAAGGTGATAGAACATCAGTCTAACAGATGAAGTATGTGCTATTTGATTCTTGCTGTTACAGGACTCAGAAAAGGAGATGCTGGTTGAAGGCCTGGGCATGATAACACACTTACCTTTTTTCTCTCTTTCTCCCTCCCCACTCCCCCACCTTCTCTTTTTTTATTTTTAAATTTTTAGCTGTCTTAAATTATAGCGATAAGTCCCATCACTAAACTAGACTCACTGTTTCCTTTCTATGCTCTAATTGAAATCAGTGCCGGTGATGCAAAGGAAAGCCACTTACCTGCACCTGGCTCCAGCTGAGGAAGGCAGTCTAACCAGTGGACCTGAGTTTTCCCTTATTACCCTTAGGTTGCTATGACCAGAGAGAAATTCCCAGAGAAAATTCCATTTAGACTAACAAGAATGCTGACCAATGCTATGGAGGTGAGTGGATGTTGGTAACAAGCTGCTTTGAAGTGGGACCAGTATAGTTCTATCCCCTCTCCAAGGACAGACTTCCTTCCTTGTTAGATCTCCAGCTCCGCAAATGCCCAGCTTATGCTGTAGTCATATCCTCCTGGTATTTTCCATCCTGTTAGAAATGATCAGTCTTTAAAAGTCTTACCCAACCTTTACGCCAGACCTTGTTTCATATGAATGACAGTCCTGACCCTTTGCTCTGAGGCATTCCCAGCCTGGCCCTTCAGTGATGGCCATGTTATCTCTCTCTGAGTGGGGTGACACACCCTCTGAGGTGACGCTGGGTGGTAAGGCCTTCGGGGACCAGCGTGGTGACTTCCGTGGTGAGCGGCTCTGGCCCATCTGCAGGTCACGGGCCTTGATGGCAACTACAGGATCACGTGCCACACTGTGATGGAGGTGCTCCGGGAGCACAAGGACAGCGTCATGGCCGTGCTGGAAGCCTTCGTCTATGACCCCCTGCTGAACTGGAGGCTGATGGACAGTGAGTCTCAGCAAGAGCCCGGGTGCTGGGGTTCACCCCCTCCCACAATGGGCGTGGCCAGGTCACAGTCCTGCCCCTCTTCACACACAGAGCCCAAGACCCAGTACTCAGCTGCCACACCACACTTCCACAGGGCTGCTGTGGTAGCTGGAAATCAATTTCAAGTATTTTTATTAACTAAGAAAACTCTGGTCATCAGTTTAGATCTTGATTAAAGCATTTTTCAGAATAAATAAGTACTCTAGTGACTTTTGTTAGGTTTCATGTTGAATAGCAGATGGAATTTTTACAGGATTTGCAAACAGTTGTGTTATCTCAACAGTGTCTTAGTCTACTCTTTATTCCAACCTCCTCAGAAGGTGTTTACTAATCAGAGGCGTCTTCTCTACTGCAGTTGTCACACACTCACTTGTTATCCAGTTTACATCATCTGAATCCCACTCAGCCATATAAAATGCCCCTCAAGATCAGATGCCTTGTGAACATCCACCCATTTACTCCTGAGTGTTACATTTTTGGTTTTATCTTAGTTATGGCTTTTGGGAAAATTATATTTTTATGATTAAGGGAAAGTATATCAGCCAAGTTTTTTCAAAGTTTGAAGCGCTTTTTAACCCTCCTTTTCTTTCTTTCCCTAGCAAATACCAAAGGTAACAAGCGATCACGGACGAGGACAGATTCCTACTCTGCTGGCCAGTCAGTAGGTGAGTGCTGCAGACTCTCCTTTTTGTCCAGGGTATTTCTAGAATAGGGCAAGCCTTGTCACTGCCTTTAGAAGACATGACTTAAGTAATAAGCATCTAATGTATTTTTTATTTAATGACTCTCAGGAAGAAGTGGGTACCTAAAGCTCAGAAATTTTGATCACGCTATCCAATCTTAATCTACATGTAAAAACATAAATCAATTAAAAGTACATCTGAATTGGACTTCCGTGGTGGTCCAGTGGGTAAGACTCCACACTCCCAATGTAGGGGGCCTAGGTTCAATCCCTGGTCCAGGAATTAGATTCCACATGCCACAATTAAGGTCAGAGATTCCACGTGCTGCAACTAAGACCCAGCAGAGTCAAATAAATTTTTAAAAAAATTTTTTTAAGTATGTCTAAATATTAGTCAGTCTTTAGCATGCCCTTTAATAGTGTCTGGGATAATTATTAGCTACATTACCTTAATTCTAAAGCTTTGGGAATAGCTCAGAAATGGGAAGACGGAAGCAGCGGAAATATACACACACTGCTACCTGAGCATCTAGGAAGCCACAGGAAACACTGTTCCCAGGAATGTGGTCCATAAAGCAGGGTTACAAGAAGATAATGCGCCTCTCAGAGCCAGAACAGGCTCTGTGTATTCCCTGCTCTCAGACGTCTTAGAGTCAAGCTGTTTGACTTGTTTACCCTTCTCCTTTGCCCCTTACCCCTAACCCAACCCTTTGACTCCCACATTCAACAACATCCTACATAGTCATATTTAGGAAATACCACTGGGATGTAAAACAGTTAAATATTCTCTCCAAATACTTATGGAACATTTGCAACCAATTACCAGCTAGGCCAAGTGGTATTCAGAGGTAAGAAAACAATGTGACATACTGAGCATGCTCTGACGAAGCACAGAATCCCGGAGTGTATATGGAGTAATAGAGCAGCTCACTGCACTGTGTAGGCAGGTGCCATGTGGTTTGATTGGGAACCAGGGGGTGGTAGGCCTTAGAAAGGAGGTATCACTCTGAACTGCGAGGGTTAAGGGAGCCCGTGGGGTGGAAGAATTGAAGCTGAGCCTTACTGGATGAGTGGAATCTGGATGGGTAGAAAGGAAGAGAGTGTTTTCTCCAGGAAATGGGCATCCTGGATCCATGTCATCCACAAATAGCTTGGACTCTACCCTGGACACCGTGATAGGACTTGGGAATCCCTGAATCACCCACAGTGTCTGGGGGCCTTGTGCAGATGACTGGTCTCACCCAGATTATGTGACACTGGTATAACTCTCAGGGTCTGCCTTGTTAATACATTATTGGGTGACTCCCATGTGCCACCTGTGATATACCGAGGGGAGTTAGGACAGCTTGTTCTGGTGGCACCAGTGGTGTAGACCTGGTTGCTTGTATGTGCCTCAAAAGTTAAGTTCCAAGGACTCATTAATTAAAGTATTATCATCACTAGCTTCGGTTTGAAGACCTGTCGTGTCCCAGGGCCGTGTGTAAATAGCTTCAGAGTTCTGATTCTAGATACCTCTCCTGAAGGCCACAGTCAGCAGAGGGTGAGCCTAAAGCCTGTGGACTTCTCCTGAGAATTGATGTATAAATTCCTCCAAGGAATAACATTTCAGTCACATGTGTGATCCTTTGAAAGCTAGTTTTCTTTATGTTATGACCAGTTTGGGTCCAACCAACCAAATTTTGTGGCCAGATCTTTGACCTATGAGCCTATTCTGTATGTCAGAACATTTTATTAATGCTGTGTGTTTGCAAATTCATGCAGATTTCAAAACTTTCTTTGAGGGGGTGGGGGAGCTGTGCCCTGTAGTTTGCGGGATCTCAGTTCCCTGACTAGGGATTGAACCCAAGGCACAGCAGTGAAAGCACTGAGTCCTAACCTCTAGACAACCCAGGAACTCCCTAAAAAATGTTAAATTCATAAAGAGCATAACACTTCCTATTTCCTTTCTCCTCTGAGACAGGTGGGGCAGGTGTTAAAAGAGAGATCGTATGTGAAGAATTAGAGCCAATACCTTGGAACAGTGGCTTCTTGGTGTTTGAATTTTCTGCTGCTTTTTTTTGTTTCCTCCTAGAAATTTTGGATGGTGTGGAACTTGGGGAACCAGCCCATAAGAAAACGGGGACCACAGTGCCAGAATCTATTCATTCTTTCAGTAAGTCCAGCCTCTGAGGAATTACATCAGCGACTAGCTCATTAAGAAAAGAGCAGCTGTGAACACCAGGAGGAGGGTCAGTAAGAGGAAGCAACAGAACTGCCTTTGAGCAGCAAAGGTCCCATGAATTTCTCATTATATTCTGAGGACAAAGATAGACAAAGAGGAAGAATTGCTCTACACTTACAAAAGTGAATATGTGAGAAAAACAGGGGTGTGCATTGAACCTGTTATGATGATCCAGTCTTACTATTATTTCTGCTTTTGTTTATTCCAGTTGGAGATGGTTTGGTGAAACCAGAGGCCCTAAATAAGAAAGCAATTCAAATTATTAACAGGGTTCGAGATAAGCTCACTGGTGAGTGTGTATATGTGTTTACTTAAAAGGAACATAAAATCTCCTTGAGTGGGTGTTCAGCCCAGTTTCCAGTGGTTATTGGTGCCTAAACTGTGACTCTGTGCTGCTAACTGGAGTGTCTCTGAGGCCATCAGTGAAGGATTCTCTCTGATTCTCTAATGACCAATGAACTTACTTTAAGTAATGTTATTAATCTCATTTTAACAGTGAAGTTTAACAGTAAAGTTCTATTGAGTCCAAAGTCAGCCAAATTCAAGAAAATTAATCATCATGGCTTAATATTAGAGCAAATCTGACCACTTGGTTCACTGCCCACCTGTGCTCAAATAGCTGTTACGGAATGTGGAGCCTGGATGGGAACACCGTGTACTTGTGAACAGGAGATGTGTTACGCTGACCAAGTGGTGTGACATGGGGGTGGAGGCAGGGAGGCCAAAGGCCCAGCACCACTGCTGGGACCCCACAGGCCTGTGTCTCTTCCTCTGGCCAGAAAGTGACAAGAACACCTCACTCGGAAGGCGGTGAGGATGAATTGGGACGTGGGAGGCCCAGCACGTAAGCTCTATCATCAAGGGATATTGGTTCGTTGAGCACCTGCAAGCGCTAGATGTTGAAGAAACAGTGTGGGTTAAAAACAGGCATCTTCCCTGCTTTCATGGGACTTAGACTGTAAAGAGGAATACTGTTGTAAGTGGAAGAGAGACTAGGGCTGTGAGGACAGTAACAGGGGAATTTAAGTCCAAGAGTTCCAGAAACGCTTCCCTCAGCAAACTACCTAGGAGCCAAAATTTGCTAGAGGAGTTAATTAGGGCAGATTCTTCCAGGTAAAGGAAGCAGCGTGTGCAAAGACCCTGTGGTAGGAGGCAGGATGGCAAGAATAAAAGGTCAGAAAGGCTGGCAGACCAAACTGCCCCCAAGAAGGTGAGAGGAGCACGATGCAAAGTGTTTGGACTCTGAGAGGGCTAGGGCCAGACCATACAGGGCCTTCTGTTTTTACCCTGTATCTTGTGGGCAGTGAGAAACCACTGAAGAGTTTTAAGGGGATGGAGGGGAGCTGGGCAGGTTTGCATTGTGAGATCCTGCCTGCTCTGACTGTGGGGGAAGCAGGAGCTGAAGGGGAGGAAGGGGCTGCCACAGTCAATGCCAGTTGGACAGTTGATTAGACAAGGATGGCAATGGAGATGGAGTCAAGAGCTGTTTAGGAGGAAAATGCAAAGGACTGATGATGGGCCGTGAGGGGTGGGGAGGGATCAAGGGTGGTTCTAGGTCTCTGGTGGCCTTCTGAGAGCTCTGATGAGCCTGGCAGCCATAATAATGCAGTGGAAGAGAATGCGAAGTGAGAGAGAAGGAACAGAGACAAGTTTCAAAGCTCTCAGGAAGTCTGGCTTTGTGGGGAGGAGAAAGGACATAGCTGAAGAGGGAGAAGTTGG
>NW_011494861.1:2623952-2638269 GCF_000754665.1 Bison bison bison
TTCCTTCAACAGGAGGAGGAATGTGTTTACAGAAAGTGAGCACATGGGCGGGCGGGGGGGCAGTGCAGACGTGAGTGAGAGGCAGGATGGTCGGTATTGTAAGGCTCCTGACAAAGAGGAGGCGGTGGATCACAGTGCAAGTGAACTTGGCCTTAAATGGGAGGAGGGCCCACTCTCCGGGGTGATGGAAAGGAAGAAGGGGGAGCTCGTGTTGAACAAAGCTGGCACCTCGAACATTGCCCAACATATCAGGGCTCTGAACTCTGCCCTTAGTGAGTCAGTTGGCTCTAGAGGAGGAGATGAGGGCACCTGCTGAGGGTAAGGAGCCAGAGGAGGTTTGGATGCTCAAGGAGAGGAGAGAACTTTGTGGTGGAGATGGAAGGGCGTATAGCCAGAGGAGCTGGCCAGGCAGTGCTGAGCGCCCATGTAAGGCGGGAGACTATGAGTGTGTGATGAAAGCAGGCAGCCCTGCAGGACAAAGGGGCTGGAAGGAGAGGCTGGTAGGATTGAAAGAGGCTTCTTGGCCACTTGCCCGACTCAGGGGTGATTATGGAATAGAAGCCCACTGGCCAGATCTTTGCTACTCCTGCAGTCTGCCCACTGTAGGACTTTACCTTCTGTAAACCAAGAGCTGAGTATATATGAGTGTGTTTATTAGTATATATTAGGTGTTTATGGGTCATGTGGAGGTGAATTTAAAAATGCAAGTATTATATAGCATTTATATTCACGTACAAGGGGGAACTGATTCAGGCTGTGTGGACAGTTGAGCCTGGCTGGGGACTGTGGAGCTGGCTGGTATGGTACCTGGTGCACACTGGACGTTTTTGCTCCTCGTGTCCTAGGTCGGGACTTCTCTCATGACGAAACCCTGGATGTCCCAACACAAGTCGAGCTGCTCATCAAACAAGCGACATCCCATGAAAACCTCTGCCAGTGCTACATTGGCTGGTGAGCACCTCTGTTCAAATAAGCAATTAGGCCCCTACCCTGTGCCTCAAAGCCAGAGTCACAGAAAAAGATATGGGGGCTTATCCATACAGGGAAATTGGGTATCCATATAGGGAAACTGTGTCTCAAATCTCTTCTAAAGTTTATACTGACTGGGTATGCTCATTGTTCCAAAAATGGGAAAATGGAGACATATGGATGTGTATTTGGAAGGCAAACACCAAAGTGAATTAAAATGACATGTTAAATTGACTTAGACGAATAGATGAGGCCCCCTTATTTGAGGAGTGGGGGTGTTCTTTTGGGGGTTTTGCTGTCAATTCAGAGATATAGGAAAGGCAAAGGAGAAGAAGCCAGAGGGGTGACAGAGAGGAGATGAAAAGACAGATTTATCATCCACGTTTGTAACCTCAAGGACCACTCTGGGGTCTGCTTTGATTAATCGCCTGAGGCATGCTTGAAGGTAGAAACTAGAGAGAGAGGGTGACAGAAAGGCGTCCTTGCGGGACCACAGCAGGCGTCTGGCCTGGGCTGGAAACGATAACGCCTGTCCTGCACAATTAGCTGTGGGAGATCTCAGGGAGGGTCCCGGGGGTGGGCAGACCTTGCTCTTTCCATTCTCAGTATATCTGCATAAAGCTTTGAAGAAGCGCAGATTATTAAAATATTCCTTTTCTCCTTGTCTCATTAGGTGTCCTTTCTGGTAACTGGAGGCACAGACGTGCCCACAGCACTTCTCTTGAGGCTTTTGTACTTTGGTATCTGCTTCCACTAAACTGAAACCATGGTCAGAAAGTTCAGCTCTGAAATGTAAATGAAAAGAACTACTGTATATTATAAGTTGGTTTGAACCAACTTTCTAGCTGCTGTTAAAGAATATATTGTCGGAAACACAAGGCTTGATTTGGTTCCCAGGACAGTAAACACAGTAATACTACGGAAATCAAGCCCTTGATTTTGGGGAACAGAAGATCTTTAACTTTAGAAATACGGGTTTTGACTTAACTCACAAAAGAACTCAGAAGTGTTTGCTGACAGGAGAATGGCCTAGTCGTTCCTCTCAACATGGACACAGCAAACTCAGCACAGTCACAAAGCCTCAGGTCATGGAGGACACGGATTAGGACTCTGGATTGTAAAGACGCGGAGAAGCTGACTTCATCGCCTTCGCCCATCTCATTACCTCACTGGTCCGTGGACGCAGCAACAACCCTCGCAAGATGGGCCAAAATGGGTGGGAAAGGTCAGTCTTCTGCCTCACCCGCCGCACTGCGACATATACACTTCAAGCCAAGACCCGAGCCACTCAGAGGAGAATCTGTTCAGGTCGCCAGGCAGCCTCGGCTAGGCAGGCGCACAGAGATCACAGTGCAGTAGGAGGCCCACACTGGCCTTCCCGGCCTGGTTCTGGGATGTCTTCAGTGAGGTCTGAATGCCCTCCGTTTGGAGCAAGGCCTTGGAATACAGAAATGCTGTCATGGAGGTGCTGACAGAGAGAGGGAAGGTCTAGAACATGTTGGGAAGTAGGAGCAAAAAAAATCTTAAATGCACAAAGTATAAAGTGTAGCCATGTCTAGACACCATGTTGTATCTGAATAATTTTTGTGCCAATAAAAGACATCAGAATTTTAAAAACATGAATATGAGTGGCTTTTTATTCCTGTATATTAGTTCATGAAACAGTTATTCCTTCAACATTCACTGAGTACTGGGACTGCAGGACAGTCCTCGGCGTGTTCCCAGGCCAGACAAGACAGAGCCACATCTCTTAGAAGCCACCCGGCCACCTGGTGAGAAGAGAGAGCCACAAGAGCCTTGGGGAAGGGGCACTGGTTCCACTGGGAGCCTCACAGAAAGGGGACACTGGCCGGGGGTCTTAAATGGGAGTGGGAGTCTGTCAAATGAAGCAAGTCAGGATGTCCTCATCAGAAAAGAGGTGTGAAAGCACAAGACCGTGCAGGAAGGGCACGTGTGAACCCGAACCATGTGAGACTGCAAGTATTAGGACGCTCTTTATACATCAAAACAGCAGTTTCACACACGGACCTCACGGTTCAGCATGCCCGGCTCAGTGGTCACTGGGAAATAAAGGAACTAAAAGGAGGCTAGAAAGTAGATCCAGGCCAGACCGGCTGCCTCACAATCCAGCGGCAAGGAGTCTGAACCTGATGCTGTGGATGGCAGGGAAGGAACCATGTGAAGTTTTAAAACAAGTAGAATCTCAGTAGGGTTTTTTTTAAAGCAACTAGTATCAAACAGGTGGAAAGAAAATTAAAAGTTTGCAAAACCCAGTAAAAAAAACTGTTGCAATAATGAAGAGAGAACTTAAACAGAGCCAGCAAGCACTAGGTAGATTCCTCTAAAGAGCATGCCTAACGAGTTCTTCCAAAAAAATACTGTTTTCAGTTGTTGAGCTAGATTTCTTTTTCTAAGTTCCTGTGGACCACAGCTACCCAGTGAGAACTACTGACTCATAAAAGTGATTGAAAGAACTTGTAAAATGGATCTAGAGATTATCATGCTAAATGAAGTAAGTCAGAAAGACAAAGACAAATACCATATGGTATCACCTATATGTGGAATCTAAAATACAACACAATTAGAGACTTTTCTGGTGGCCCAGTGGTTGAGACTCTGTGCTTCTACTGACGGGGGCAAGGGTTCAATCCCTGGTTGAACTAAGATCTTGCATGCCGCACCATGCAACCAAAAAATAAAATGAAAATACAACACAAATGAACATATCTACAGAAATGAAACAGACAGCTATAGAGAACAGACTTGTGTTTGCCAGGGGATAGGGGGAGAGGTGGAGGGAAGGATTGGGATTGGGAGTTTGGGACCGGCAGATGCAAACTATTACATATAAAATGGATAAACAACAAGGCCCTACTGTGGCACAGGGAACTGTATTCAATGTCCTGTGATAAACCATAATGGAAAGAATCTGAAAAAGAATAACTGAGCCATTTTGCTGTACAGCAAAAATTAACATTGTAAATCAACTACACTTCAATAAGAATTTTTTAAAAAGAACTTATTCCCTGGTGGCTCAGATGGTAAAGAATCTGCCTGCAATGCAGGAGACCCAGGTTCAATCCCTTGGTCAGAAAGATCCCGTGGAGAAAGGGAATGGCAACCCACTCCAGTATTCTTGCCTGGAGAATCCCATGGACAGAGGGTCCTGGCAGGCTACAGTCCATGGGGTCACAAACAGTCAGATATGGCTGAGCGACTAACACTTGCACTTGGATGAGAATTATAAGGCCAGGAACCATATTTTATGGGATTTTGTATCCCCCAAATCCGTCAGAAAAGCAGGTGCACTGTGGTGCTCCATAAACACTTATTGGAGAACTCCTCTGTTAAAAACAAATATAGACTTAAATCTCAGTAGTGGGACTTCCCTGATGGTCCAGTGGTTAGGAATCAGCCTTCCAATGCAGGGAACGAGGGATTGATCCCCCGTCGGGGAACGAAGATGCCACGTGCCAAAGCCCGCATGCCGTAACTATGGAGTAGCCTGTGTGCAGCAACGAGGAGCCCATGTGCTGCAACTAAGACCTGACACAGCCAAAAGTATATACTTTGCTCCCCAAAATATGACCAAGTTCTACGTGAAATAACTATCAATGACTATAGTGATGTCATCATCACTGTAAGACAAATGACATGAGAATGGATGGACTCAGAAAAATGGTGGCCACTATGATAAAGACATATTTCTTAGGACATGGAAAGTTCTTGGCATTAAGATGTTTGGTGAATCCAATGGGTTTTAAGTTATATCTAAGCAAAACCTTCTGACTGCTGAAATGACTTAGCAGAGGAAGGTGAGGTGCTAATAGAGGCTTTTATATTATTATTACTACTAATATTATGCTTTACCACATAGCTTGTGGGGTCAGAGTTCCCTGACCAGGGATTGAACCTGAGCCCTTGACGGTTTAAGTTCAGAGTCCTAACCACTAGACTGCAGGGAATTCTGTAGAAGTTTTTAAAGACAGCCTAATCCCCCTATTAATCCAGGATGGTTTCAAGTAACCAGTGTGAGGGGAGGGCCTTAAATACCTTAGAGACAACTAAAGCAGTGAGAGTTAAGGCTGTGGTATCAAATTGTTGTTGTTCAGTCACCAAGTTGTGTCCGAATCTTTACGACCCCATGGACTGCAGTACACCAGGTCTCCCTGTCCCTCACCATTTACCCAAGTTCATGTCCATTGTATCAGTGATGCCATCCAGCCATCTTATCCTCTGATGCCCTCTTCTTCTGCCCTCAATCTTTCCCAGCATCAGGGTTTTTTCCAATGACTCAGCTCTTTGTATCAGATGACCAAAATACTGGAGCTTCAACTTCAGCATCAGTCCTTCCAACAAGTATTCAGGGTTGATTTCCCTTAAGATTGACTGGTTTGATCTCCTTGCTGTCCAAGAGACTTTCAGGAGTCTTCTCCAGCACCACAGTTCAAAGGCATCAATTCTTTGGTGTTCTGCGTCCTTTACAGTCCAGCTTTCACAACTGTATGTGACCATTGGGAAGACCATAGCCTTGACTATAGGAACCTTTGTCGTCAGAGTAATGTCTCTGCTTTTCAACACACTGTCTAGGTTTGTCATAGCTTTCCTGCCAGAGCAATCGTCTTCTGATTTCATGGCTATAGTCACCATCTGCAGTGATTTTAGAGCCCAAGAAGAGGAAATCCGTCAGTACTTCCACCTTCTCTCCCTCTATTTGCCATGAAGTAATGGGGCCAGATGACATGATCTTAGTTTTTTTAATGTTTAGTTTTAAGTCTGCTCTTTCACACTCCTCCTTCACCCTCATCAAGAGGCTCTTTAGTTCCTCTTCACTTTCTGCCATTAAAGTGGTATCATCTGCATATCTGAGGTTGTTGATGTTTCTCCCACCTATCTTGATTCCAGCTTGTAACTCAGCCCAACATGTCTCATGATGTGCTCAGCTTATAGGTTAAAAAAACAGGGTGAGAGCAGACAGCCCTGTTATACTCCTTTCTCAATCTTGAACCAATCAGTTGTTCCATACAGGGTTCTAAACTTGCTTCTTGACCTGCACACAGCTTTCCAGGAGACAGGTAAGATGGTCTGGTATTTCCATCTCTTTAAGAGCTTTCCACAGTTTTTTATGATCCACACAGTCAAAGGCTTTAGCATAGTTGATGAAACAGAAGTGAAAGTCGCTCAGTCATGTCCGATTCTTTGTGACTCCATGGACTAAACAGTCAATGGAATTCCCCAGGCCAGAATACTGGAGTGGGTAGCTTTTCCCTTCTCTGGGGGATCTTCCCAATGCAGGGAGCGAATCCAGGTCTCCGGCATTGCAGGCAGATTCTTTACCAGCTAAGCCACAAGGGAAGCCCTGTACTACCAAAAGAAGCCCAATGCATTTCCAATCTGACCAGATCCTGCAATTCCCAATCTGTGTCCTCAAAAACCTCATGGTCACCAGCAGTGCTTCTATCCACATAGATCGGAGGCACAGCCATGACAGACTCACTTTAGGACTCTCGACCCTGAGGCAGGCAGCCAAGAGAGTGACCTCTAGCCTGAGAGACGTTCCTGGAGCTAGAGTTCCACCTCATTCCCAAACATGCTCTTGCAACTTTCAGCTCCTAGCAAGGCTAGGCGCTTCCACACAGGGGGTCTAGGTAAAAGCACATAGTAACAGCATGGATCACAAGTCCCTTGAAAGTCTGCGATCCAACAGATTAGGTTAGTAGTTCTAATTCCCCACTCAGTTATGAAACAGCCAAAGAGAACAGGAAAAGCTGACCCAGAAAAGAAAGTTTGGTCCACATGCTTTGCCCATTTCTGGCCGCCTCCCTTGCAAGGACGCTGGGTGTCTCTTGACACTGGCAGGTCAGCATAAACCCCCTACAATGCTCCCCTTTTGGGGGCTGCCTTCAGTCATTATGAGGCACCATGAAACCGCAGAGCAGGGCTCATCACTTGCTTTGTGCAGGGCGTGTCATTCATTCATACAAGCACACTGTAGAGTTAGTAAATGAGAAAACGTGTGTACTGAGAAAGCAGAGAGGCTAGAGCTCTGAGGGTTCTTACCTTATCCTGAAGATCCTGGGCAAGCCCGTAAGATGATAGCTTACGGTGAACAGTATTGGATTTGTGATCTCTGAAGATTTAGCTTCGGGACCAGGGACCAGCCTTGATCACTCAAGAACTTTTGTGTAGCAGAGTTTTACTTAAGTATAAAAAGGGACAGAGAAATCTTCTAACATAGACATTAGAAGGAAAGTGCCCCTGATGAAACAGAGGTAGATGTTTTTCTGGAATTCCCTAGCTTTCTCTATGATCCAGCGAATGTTGGCAATTTGATATCTGGTTCCTCTTCCTTTTCTAAACCCAGCTTGGACATCCAGAAATTCTTGGTTCACATAATGCTAAAGCCTAACATGCAAGATTTTAAGCATGATCTTACTAGCACAGGAGATGAGTGCAATTGTCTGATGATTAGCACATTCTTTAGTACTACCCTTCTTGGGAATTGAGATGAGGTTTGACCTTTTCCAGTCCTATGGCAACTGCTGGGTCTTCCAGATTTGCTGGCATAATGAATGCAAAACTTTGACAGCATCATTCTTTAGGGATCTGAATAGCTCTACTGGAATTCCATCACATCTACTAGCTTTATTAACAGCAGGGCTTCCTAAGGCCCACCTGACTTCACTCTCCAGAATGTTCGCTCTGGGTGACTGACCACATGATCGTAGTAATCCAGTTCATTAAGATCTTTTTTGTACAGTTTTTCAGTGTATTCTTTCCATCTCTTCTTGATCTCTTCAGCATCTACTAGGTCTCTGCTGTTTCTGTCCTTTATTGTGCCCACTAGGTAACAAATTAACTAGTTTCAAATCTCAACTCTGTCTCATCCTACCAGTGTGACTTCAGAAAAGCTCCTTATTTTCTGTGTTTGCTTCCTCCACTGAAAATGTGAGTCTACCCCATCAGGTTGTTTTGAGGGGTGCAAATCCATGTAAAGCACCTCAGCACAGCCTAGGTTGAACCATACGCCTCCCAATGAAGAGGACGCTGGTTCAATCCCTAGTCAGAGAACTAAGATCCCCCATGCCACAGGGCAACTGAGTCCATGCACTCTAGAGCCCATGCTCAGCAACAAGAGAAGCCACCACAATGAGAAGCCCATGAACTGTAACTAGGGAGTAGCCCCCACTCGCAGCAACTAGAGGAAGTTTGTGTGCAGCAGTGAAGACCCAGGACAGCCAAAAATAAAACAAACCAAAATATATTGGTTTTTTTTTTAAAGAAATAGGCTAGCTTTTGTTCTGCCATGGTACCTGTGTACCTGAGGTACACAAATGGCTGGGGAGGGGATGGGGAGACTGAAAAAAGCATCCTGTTAATAAGATATTCTGACTAAGATAACAGCTAAGGAGGGAATTCTCTAGCAGCCCAGTAGTTAGGACTCAGTGCTTTCACTGCCAGGGTCCAGGTTCGATCCATGGCCAGGGAACTAAAATCCTGCAAGGCCTCGCAAAAAAAAAAAAAGTAACAGCTGACATTTATTGAACACCTACTAAGCCAAACAAACTGTATTACGGGTGTGTCGTCCCTGATCTCAGGAGAGAGGATACACCCTAGAGGCATCCCAAATCCACTCCTGAGCTGCCTAATACTGCCTCCCTCCTAACAAGAACTCTTGCAGATATTCATTTCACAAACGTTTGAGTTCACACTGAAGTGCCTTAGGTTGTGTTTCCAGCGGTCGTGTTTTCAGGAGAAACCTCTAACTGGAGAAGTTCCAGAGCGCTGGAGGTAACAGACGCCTTTTCCAGTAGCTTACCTATGAAGTGCAAGAGAAATGTTGCGGTGGCTGGAAGGTGTGGGGTGGAGTGGCGTTCTCTGTCTTGCCTTTCATTTGGGAGAGATGCCAGCATACTTGTAGTCTGTTACGGAAGAACCAGCAACGAGGGAAGACATCAGACAGGGAGAATTGCAGGAGTCAAATCAAATGGGTCAGGGGGACAGGAAACCAGAGCCTAAGAAGAGCTGGCTTTAAATCTGAGAATTACTGGGTCCTCTGCGTCTCACCTACGAGGTTAAAGAAAATGTCAGCCTCCCTAGGTAGCGGCGGAGTGGGGGTCGGCTGGAGCCAGGTTCTCAGGCTGATTCCGCCCCAACTCAAACTCCCCAGCTCGCCCCCAGCAAGAACTGCCTCCGCACATGCGCAGTGCGCGCACGTCGCGCTGGCCGAGGCACTCTCGCGAGAAGAGCCGCGCCAGCCGGAAAAATGGCGCCTCCCAGTCCCCGAGAGTCCAAGGCCCAGTCAGCCACGACCGCGGCCAAGTCTGACGGGGAAATGGTGCTGCCGGGCTTCCCGGACGCAGACAGCTTCGTGAAGGTGAGTTCGTGACGCCTCGAGGGCATCGGGAGCCGCCTGCGGCTGACCGGAAGCAGGCCCGGACCCTCTGGGCGGCCGCCCACCCGGCCGCGTGCACGATGCAGCCGAGCCCCGGGAGAGGGTTAAAGGGGCTTGTGCCCTCTCCCGGCACAATCTGCCTCTTCACCCTCCGGGGATGGGGCTTCGCTCGCTGACACTGGGGGACTCCCCACACCCCAGGGTCCTGGATCTCCCGTTTGAACCCTTGCAGTCCCGAGCATGGAGAGCTGTCGCCACGTCATAGGAAGGGATTCCTGGTCACCCTGAAGCCCCCAGTCCTCGCGACCCCGACCCCGCCCAGGCCTGAGCCATTCAAACAACTCTCCGGAGAGGCTCGGCTGCTTCAAGCTGCCCACACTTGCTGTCCTCCCCTCCCGCGGCGGGGATGGCCCTTCTTCCCTCTCCTGAGGTCCAGCCCTACATAATCCTAAACCCTGGGTTTAATGTAGAGCTGCCACCGAGTGTCCCTCCTGCAGGTGCCATAGAACATTGATCAGTGCCTCCTTCCATAGAGTTCATTTGGATTATTTGTTTAATGGTGCTTAAATATGAACAAACAAATCTGGAATTAAACATCTCATGCATAGCTCTTACAAGACCATGCAGCTAAAATAGCTTGTAAGTTAGCACTACAAATTCCCTAAAACTCCACTTGCATTTTGTCTAATTTATCATTACCACAAATTCATTTATTTGGTTCTGATTAATTCCTGGGTCACTAGCCATGGTCCTGATTGGGTGGCTCTGTGCTACCAGGAATGCCACCATGATTCAAGTTCCCATTTTCTCTCTTTTTTTCTTGGAAAACATTTATAACACAGCTTACAGTGATGTCATTTGGCTTTCATGTGACCAACCATCATTTACCCATGAGTGCCACTTCAGGTTTTTTCCCATTACCACACAGAAATTGAAATAGAGACATCCTTGACAGTAACTGAGCCATAAACACAAGTCCAGTTGTGGATGGTAACCATTCTAAATCAGTCATATGAAAGATCCAGAATATTCTTATATTGTCTGTATCTATTATGATGATTATTATTATTATTTAGCTGAGCCATGCAGCTTGTGGGATCTTAGTTCCCCAACCAGGGATTGAACCCATGCCCCTATCAGTGGAAGCACAGAGTATCAACCATTGGACCACCAGGGAACTCCCTTACACTTGTTTATCAAATTCAGAAACTAAGGTTCAAATAAATAAAATAACTTGCCTAAGGTCACAGTACCAGGCTGTTTTGAATCTTAGCCTAATTATATATGTATTTGTTATTTCTATACCCATTCTCCCAAGAATGTAAGCTCCAAAACTCGTTTTCACGTTCATTCGTGTATCATAAGGGTTGGGGTAAAATCGGCACTAAATGATGCATGGAGATTGGGTATCTTCATCATTGTTGGGAAGCCCAGTACAAAATAGCTGGTTGGAAGAAGTCCTTGGAAAAATGGCGAAGGGCCAGAAGTACCCCGGCTTGATGTGCTCGGACAGAAAAACATCTCCTGCCTTTGGTTATGTCCGGCGCCAAGATTTAATAATAAATATTAAGGATGTTGCTTGAAAAAATGGGTTATGAGATAAACACATGGGTCACTTAGAGCGCGCTGTCCTTGAAATATTTTTACTGATTAGGTGTTAACCCCGTACGTGCTCTGCTGGCTGTATACTCTAAGCTCTTTGTTCCTACTTCTATAAAAAGGCTTGACTACAGAAATAAACATGTCAGTCCTTGCAAGAGACTGTCCGAGTGTCCTTCTTTCAGGTTCGTCACTTCCAAGTCCCGGGAAAAAAATCCCCAACAATCATCTAGGACAGTTCCTTATATATAGTAGATCTTGGAAAAGAAAATGAGCTGCTGGATGAATGGTGACCCGTGTCTAAAACACGCTTGTTTTTCTGGTTTTGACAGTTCGCTCTTGGGGCAGTGGTGGCAGTCACCAAGGCGTCTGGGGGCCTACCACAGTTTGGTGATGAATATGATTTTTACCGAAGTTTTCCTGGCTTCCAGGCATTTTGTGAAACACAGGGAGACAGGTTGCTTCAGTGGTAAGTGCTATATATTCTTTTCTCATGTTGAAAGAAATGACTATGAAGAAGTAGATGATTTTTCCTGAGATTTGTATTTTTTTCTTACCATAATTTTCTGTGCTTTGGAGCTATAAAATGTAAAAATGACAATGGATTTTGATTAGGGAATGTTACTTGGTAAATTTTGAGTTTAACTTTAAAAATATATATGTTGACTATTGCAGCTATAGACAGTGAATCTTTTTAAATTAACATGGGACTTGAAAACCTAGAGCCAAGATTCTCTCACACAACCTGTGGAGTCACAAGTTTTAGCTTTCTATTTTGTTTTTAATCTATTTTATTTTTTAATAATGGCTTTCTAATAAGTGTATTAGGACAGACATTACACAGACGCTGGTTTTGTTGAACTGTTGCATGACAGAATTGGAGAATCTGTTTTAGATTTCATGTTAAAACAGTGAATGCAGAGTACATCATTTACATAGTGTTATATATCTTTTTAGAATGTAAACAAAGCCTTGGGGTAATTTCTTCCACCCCTTCAAATAACGAATGAAGAAAATAAGTCTTTGTGAGATTTAGTGAATTGCCCAGTGCCATACAACTAGCAATGTTTTTTGCTATAAGGGTGCAGGTTTTGTTAGTTTGATCTAAAAGTATTAGGGAGGACTTCCCTGGAGGTCCAGTGGCTAAGACTCTGCCCTCCCACTGCAGGTGGCCCAGGTTCGATCCCTAATCAGGGAACCAGATCCCACATGCCATAACTAAGAGTACACATGCTGCAACTAAGACTCAGCACAGCCAAATAAATAAATATTTTGTTATAGAAAGTGTTGGGAATAATCTGAGCTAAGCCTTGGGAGCTTTCTGCCAGATGAGTAAACAAGCAAACAAAAGTATACAGACTGATTTGGGTTTTCCTGTCCTTCCCAGCATGAGTAGGGTGATGCAGTACCACGGGTGCCGAAGCAACATTAAGGACCGGAGTAAAGTGACCGAGCTGGAGGACAAGTTTGATTTGCTGGTCGACACCAATGATGTTATTCTGGAAAGAGTGGTGAGTATTTCACCTCACTCTTAAGGTAACTAACAAATGAAGAGCCTTTGTATTATTAAATAATGAAAGAAAACCCAGGCACTTCAGGAAATGAAAAGAAAGGAAGTTTAGCATTTCTTGCCCATAACAATATTCCCTCCTCTGATGATTGGCTTCTTTTCCCCAAAAATAACACAGTTGTCTTCAGATACATCACTTCAGAATATTACTTCCCCTGGGGATGCCTGTTTTTAAAGTGCCTTTATCAGAAATCTACCCTGCAGATTTGCCAGTTCCATTTTGTTGCAGGAGAAGAGGCCTCTGGATACAGGGCACAACCAACATTTAATCCGTTTTTACTAGGTTTCCCAGGTGGCGCTAGTGGTAAAGAATCTGCATGCCAATGCAGGAGACACAAACAAGAGACTTGTGTTCACTCCCTGGGTCGGGAACATCCCCTGGAGGAGGAAATAGCAACCCACTCCAGTATTCTTGCCTGGGAAATCCCACGGACAGAGGAGCCTGTTGGGCTACAGTCCATGGGGTTGCAAAGAGTTGGACACGACTGAGCACACACACGTTCGGTCTTCTAACTACCCTGAGTTCCGTGATTAGAGGGACACGTGGCTCATTGAGATAGCGAGCCAACCGTCTTCTGCCTAATTCTG
Source organism: Bison bison bison (assembly GCF_000754665.1). NCBI lineage: Eukaryota > Metazoa > Chordata > Mammalia > Artiodactyla > Bovidae > Bison > Bison bison. The sequence continues at coordinate 2,637,074 of NW_011494861.1, forward strand.
TGGCAGAATATTCCTTACAGAAATGCACAGCTTGTCCAAAACATAGCTAATGCTCAGCCATATGACAGTCCTGTGGATGTTTAAATCATGCTGTCCTGTCCCATGAAGTCATCTCTTCCATGGTCTAGATGCCCACAGGTCTTTCAGTGGTTTGCTCAAATTTTCTGATTTCAAGTCCTACCATTTGTCAGCTAGGTGCACCACTGTTGGTAGTGCCCAAACTGAGACCCCACATCTGGTGCTGCTGTACAAAATACGGGTAGATGAGGACAGCTGTCATTCTCACTCTGATTACCATTCCTCAATGTTTAATGCAGGCTAGGATGGTAGGCCACATCATCCTGTTAAGTCACTTTTGAATTTTCAGCCCAATTCAGAACTGTGAAGAGAGTCAGTCAAGGGCTGGGAGTGCCTGATCACTGCCCTACCTTTGAGCAAGTAATGCTTTAATTACTTGGGTTGACTTTAAAATCACGTCTCCTACAGTTATTCGCTCTTAAAAATGTGTACTCTTGGATGTAATTCTCTGGCTATGTTTCGTAAAATTTTAGGTAATTAACTCTGTTAACCCTTAAAGGAAGATACTAAACTAATACCTCTTGCACTCTTAGGGCATTTTACTGGACGAAGCATCAGGCGTGAATAAGAATCAACAACCTGTCCTCCCTGCAGGGTTACAGGTCCCCCAAACCATAGTATCCAGCTGGAACCGGAAGGTGAGGGCTGCTTTTCAGAGGCACTGGAGTATCTGATATCAACCTTAGGGTCTTTGCCCTTTCTCATTTGCATTTCTGTTCTAATTTATTGAACACAGAACTCGCCACTGCCTAACTTGTTCTCATAAACAGACACAACCTAATTCCACCCTCTAGTCGACTTTGCAGCCACCACCCCACCCCAGGGTCACACATACATTCTTAAATGGGTGGCCGTTGGCGTAAAACGGAATTTAGTTTTCTAAGTTTTCAAGTTGCTGTGTTATAAAGTATTTGTTATTTGTTGATCATAGGCAGGAGAATATAGCAAAAAAACAAAATCTGAAACTTTCCGGCTGCTTCATGCAAAAAACATCATCCGACCTCAGCTTAAGTTCCGAGAGAAGATCGACAACTCTAACACACCATTTCTTCCCAGAATCTTCATTAAGCCCAATGCTCAGAAACCCCTCCCTCAGGGTAAGTGGTACCAACTCTGCC
>NW_011494861.1:2638369-2662084 GCF_000754665.1 Bison bison bison
CAACAACACAAGTGAAGGGGGAGAGGTCTCCCTCCCGTCTTCCTTTGTTCAAATTCAGAGGGAGCCAGTTAACCCTTGGTAACTAGACAAAGTGTAAACCTGTCTTTGTTGCTGCTTGGGTCTCCAGCACTCTCCAAAGAAAGGCGGGAACGCCCACAAGACCGCCCTGAGGACTTGGATGTCCCCCCTGCCCTGGCAGATTTAATCCATCAGCAGAGAACCCAGCAGGTGGAGCAGGACATGTAAGTGTTCACCTGTCTGAGTGTCCTGTTGTGAGACTTGACCACCATGTGTGTTTTCACTCTGCGTCACTTTTGTAAAATGTGTGAATGAGAGCAGAACCTGAGGAGTGGGTGACTCTTCCCCTCAACCCGAGGTGAATCTTATCAGCTGACCTCCTGCTTGTGTTCACAGAGGGCCTCACACAGTCCTAAGAGCTGCCAGTTGCTCTCGTCCCTGCTATACAGATGAAAGAACCAAACTTGAGATGCTAACTTCCCACAGAACTAGAACTTCAAACCCAAGTTTTCTTAGAATTTTCTTTCCTTTGTACCACTCTGCCTCTCTTGTCAGGTGGGGTCTCACACAGGAAGGTAAGGCTCACTTGTAAACTTAGCACAGAAAAGGCCTTCTCCCTGGCAGTATAGGCAACTTGGAAAAACTTTGCTATAAACAGACAATAGGACTTTGCCTTCAGTGTAAAGAAAAAAGATGAGGGGGACTTCGTCAGTGTTGGTCCTTCTCTCACACTTAGCCAGAGCGTCGGGGCATTCATGCCTCAGCCCCAGCTCTGCACTGTGAGGCCTCCAATCAAGTGCTGGAGAAATAAAGGTGCTGAAAGGCGGCCCTGCCCTCAAGGAACTCAAAAAAGACAGGATTCTTATGCCAGAATCTGATAGCAGATTCTTATGCCAGAATTCTGATAGCAGAACTGAAGAAAATGCATCATTTAGTATATGACAGCTGAGGTATTTGCCCCATCCTCTCTCACCTCACAGATCCGTTATTCCAGATCACAAAAAATTATATATTTCACCTTTCTGTATTATCTGCAGTAGCAGCTATACAGTGTTTTTCCAATTAGTGCTCAAATCTTTATAAATGAATAGATTTTTAATTGTTATACTTTTAAGGGTGAACAAGTTGCACCTAATTTTTTTTTTATGCACTTGAATTATCATTGAAGCAATGATGCTTTTTAAAATATTTTCACAATGGTCTTGTTTGTTTTAACAAACTGGATTAAAAGAGTTGTTCTTCCTTGAATCATGGAGTTAATCACAAAGATTTTTCTTTTTGTTTTTTTTTTCGTTTGTTTTTTATTGTAGTGTAATTGCTTTACAGCGTTGTGTTTCTGCTGTACAACAAAAGGAATCACCTGTATGTGCAAATAAATCCTCCCACCTTCTTGAGCCTCCCTCCCACCCACCCCTTCAATATCCCACCCCACTAGGTCGTCACAGCACCAGGCTGACTCCCCGTGCTGTACGGCAGCTCCCCACCAGCTGGCCATTGTACTCATGGTAGTGGATGTCTGTTATTGCCACTCTTCATTTGTCCCACCTTCTTCCCCACCATGTCCACGGGTCCATTCGCAACATCTGCATCTTTCTTCCTGCCCTGCAGATAGGTTCACCAGTACAGTTTTTGTAGATTCCATATATGTGTGTTAATATACCATATTTGTTTTTCTCTTTCTGACTTGACTTCAGTCTGTTTGACAGACTCTAGGTCCATCCACTTCTCTATAAATGACCCCGTTTTGTTCCTTTCTGTCTAATACTCCGTTGTGTATATACGCCACGTCTTCCTCCACCCATCAGTAGACATTTAGGTTGCTTCTGTGTCCTAGTTGTGTATAGTGCTGCAGTGCACAGCGGGGTGCATGTGTCCTTTTGAGTTACGGTTTTCTTAGGGTATACCCCTGGTGATGAATTGCCGGGTCATACGGTAGTTCTGTTTTTAGTTTTTTAAGGAACCTCCGTGTTGTTTGCCATAGTGGCTGTATCAGTTTACATTCTGACCAGCAGTGCAAGAGGGCTGCCCTTTCCCCACACCTCTCCAGCATTTATTGTTTGTACCTTTTCGTTTTACTGATTCAGGTTTGCGCATCCTTATCAATATGAACTAGATCACTTCACGCCACCAGACTCAGTCCTTCAAAAGCCAGAGCCTCAGGTGAGTGCCGATCTCAGCTGATGGTGGTTCCCAGGTAGCCCAGGAATAAGCAGGTACATCAATGACTGGATGCAGTTTTGGCTTTCTTTAGTTGCTTTTATAGTATTGGGGTGGCCAAAAATTCGTTCGAGTTTTCCCGTAAGATGTTATGGAAAGCCGAACGAGTTTTCTGGCTACCCAAATAGAAGGGTGTGACTTCAGATCATTTCTTGGACTCATAATTCACTTTGTCCTTTAAGGAAAGACGATGGTTCATAGTCTTCTCCTTCTCCCTGTACTTTTGTGATGCAGTTATACAGACCTGTAGGAGAGACACCCTGCCACTTCGTGTCCACACTGGATGAACTAGTGGAACTCAACGAAAAGCTCCTGAAGTGTCAAGAATTTGCGGTAGACTTGGAGGTAACTTTTTAGTGACCTAGAAGGAAGTGTTTACATTTTCTGTGAGTTCACCTATTCAAGAAGTATAAAATTAATACTAATTTAAACCTGTTTTTTGGTAATAATCACATCATTTATTACTGATTTTTCAAAATCAATTTAACTGTAAGCCTGATACAAATCCTTTTTTCGCTGTTTCCCCTTCTTTCTGTGTATTTTAGCACCACTCTTACAGGAGCTTCCTGGGGCTCACCTGCCTGATGCAGATTTCCACCCGGACAGAAGACTTCATCATTGACACTCTGGAGCTTCGCAGCGACATGTATATTCTCAACGAGAGCCTCACAGACCCAGCTATTGTTAAGGTTAGCCAGCCTTTTCCCACTCTTACATGTGAGCACACGATTTAAGTGCTTCCCAATTTACTACTGTCGTCATTTCAGCTAGCCCCGGGAAAGCTGAGAGAAAAAATTGTAACTTCCTCCACTCGTGTGGGCTTCCCTGGTGGCTCAGGTGGTAAAGAATCTCCCTGCAATGCAGGAGACCCAAGCTTGATCCTTGGGTTCTGGGTCACCACCCAGAAAAATGTTAAAGCACTTTAATGAATACTGCAGCGAGCCCTTGATCTCAAGATTGTTGGACTTAATGACTGTCCTTGAAGCTAGCAACGTGGCTTTCTTAGCGTCATCAGCTGTTAGCACTTAAAAGCATGCAATTAGGATTGTGGAGGACTGTGGCCCAAACTAAAAGAAGCATGTAAAACTGAACCATCTTATTCTTTATCCTGGCATCTATTCCAGTATTCTAATAACCTAGGGACAGAGTTCATTTCAGAGCACAAACGGCCCTGTGCCTCTGTACTGCACGGCTTTGGTTTTATTTTCAGGTCTTCCATGGTGCTGATTCAGACATAGAATGGCTCCAGAAGGACTTCGGGTTGTACGTGGTGAACATGTTTGATACCCACCAGGCAGCTCGCCTTCTTAACCTGGGCAGGCACTCCCTGGACCACCTGCTGAAGCTCTACTGCAGCGTGGAGTCGAACAAGCAGTACCAGCTGGCCGACTGGCGGATACGGTCAGTTTGTTCTTGATGAGCAAACAGGGCTGGCGGAGGGAGGCCTGGGTGGTTGTAGCACCATTTGGATCTCTCTTTCTTTTTTTTAAGTTTATTTTTGGCCGCACTGGGTCTTCATTGTTGCAAGCAGGGCCCACTCTTTATTGTAGAGCTTGGGCTTCTCATTGCAGTGACTTCTCTTGTTGCGGACCCCAGCCTCGAGGGGTGGGCTCCATAGTTGTGGTGCATGGGCTTAGTTCCCAGACCAGGAGTCGAACACCTGTCCCCTGCACTGGCAGAGTCTTACTCACTAGACCACCAGGGAAGTACCCCATTTGGATCTTGAGTTGAATGTCATTGGGCTTTTCTCCATTTGTTTTTAGTGGCATAAGGACAGCTGGAAGGTTTAGAATAATGTAGAGTTAATGTTGGACTGATTATGTTACATAGAGGAGAATGTTAATAAATTTCAGTTTAGTTTTGTGATGTGAAATATTTAAAAGTTTTAAAATGGAAGTAAATTTTGTTTAAAAAAATGCTTCATATTTATCGAGGAGGAAATTAGATTGTACTTGAACATAAATTATAAGGAAAATTAAAGTGAAAAGAATGTTTCATGTTTGAAAAAGTCAGGAATTACTATCTTAGATAAACAAATAAATAGTGCATCATGCTGCATGGAAATAGTTGAAATTGCCATGCCATGTCAGCGTTTGTCCATGTCAGTCTCTTGTTTGTAATCCACATCTCCCTGGTACATGTGTGTGAAATGGTCTCCCATAAGTGTGAGAGAATTCTAAGAACAGAGCTGACTTAGCTTTGTAAGCAGTATTTACTGTAATCTAAATAATTTATAGTGGAGTAATTACTGTAGAGTAATTTACAGTATAGTAAATATAGCACATCGTAAATATATACTATATAAATATAATAATTTATAGTATAGTAATTTATAGTATTTACTATAATCTAAGGCTGTTAGGGAGTCTTGCCACGCTTTGTGGGATTCTTGCTCCCCTTGGTCATTTTCAGATGGCTGGCTTCCTCTCTGAGGCTGTAGCTATTGTATGCAAAAGCACCAAACTCTTCTGCACGTCTCATGCCAGAAAGTCTCAAGAGAATTTAGTAAAGTTGAACTATAAGATGAAAATTGATAAAATCTAAAAACCACTTCCTTTTACTTGACCATTGCCACATGTGGCACATGCCACATAGTGGGATAAGATTCACATTCAACACAGGGCCCTGATTTTTAACCACATCGTTGCCCTACTGCCCCTTCTGCCCAGCTGTGGAAAGAGCGGCTTGTCCCATGAGGATGCTGGAGAAGCTGGTGGGGCTGTAGTATTGGCCAGGGGAGACTCTTGAACTTCAGCAGGAACCCGCAGGGTAGATGAGTCAAATTGCCACCTCGGGGGAAACCAGGGAAACAGCGTTCTCTGTTGCAACCCTAGACCTCTGCCGGAGGAAATGCTGAGCTACGCCCGAGACGACACTCACTACCTGCTGTACATCTATGATAAGATGCGGCTGGAGCTGTGGGAGCGCGGCAACGAGCAGCCCACACAGCTGCAGGTGGTGTGGCAGCGCAGTCGCGACATCTGCCTCAAGGTACAGCCCGGGCCCAGGTTCTGTTCGGGTCCCCGTGCTCTGCTTTGCTCTTTTATTTTTAAAAAATTTTTGAAATGAGTTAATTTATTTTGGCTGTACTAGGTCTTTGGTGCTACACACGGCTTTCTCTAGTTGCAGCAAGTGGGGCCTACTCTCTAGTTGGGGTTTGCGGGCTTCTCACTGCAGTGGCGTCTCGTTGCAGAGCATGGACTGTAGGCACACGGGCTTCAGTAGTTGTGGCACAAGGGCTCAGTGGTCGTGGCGGTGCGTGTCTGCTTTGCTGTTTACGTTCATGAAAGAGCCCAGTGTCCTGAAGAGCCCAGGGCACAGTATTGATTCCCACTTATCTTGAATGTTCTTTAATATTTTGCAGAAATTCATCAAACCCATCTTCACAGACGAATCTTACCTGGAACTCTATAGGAAGCAGAAGAAGCATCTGAACACACAGCAGTTGACAGCCTTTCAGCTGCTGTTTGCCTGGAGGGATAAAACAGCTCGTCGGGAAGATGAGAGTTATGGGTAAGGGACTGTCGATCCCTTTCATTCTTGCTAGGTCTGGTGACAAGGAAATAATGGGCTTTTTCAACTCTTTTCACCATGAAAGTTGATTATATTTTCCCAGGGTTACAGCACATCATGGAACTTGTTGGCAGAATTTAATGGGATCCTGTTGTGTGTTTTATTCCAGATACGTCCTGCCAAACCACATGATGCTAAAGATAGCTGAGGAGCTGCCCAAGTGAGTGAGGGCTGATTAATGTGCTCTGACTTCCTCAGTAGAGAAAGTACTTGTCCTTCAGATCCGGCTTCCCTGATTGTTGTTACCTCAGAGCTGTTTACTCAGAGCAGATTAGTGCTCTGAGGAAGTTAGCAAGTCCAAGGAATGCAGAATCTCTGCCCGTGCCCTGCCATTTAGGAAGCAGAGCTTCTGAACTGGAGCTGTTTCTATGTTTATCCCTTATATGGACTCCCGCGTAAGTCTCTGGGCTTCTCAGGTGTCTCAGCAGTAAAGTATCCGCCTGCCAATGCAGGAGACATGGGTTCGATCCCTGGGTGGGAAAGATCCCCTGGAGGAGAAAATGGCAACCCACTCCAGTATTCTTGCCTGGAAAATCCCATGGACAGAGGAGCCTGGTGGGCTACAGTCCATGGGGGTCACAAAGAGTTGGACGCCACTGAGTGACTTAACAGCAGCCTCAGCGTGTAAGTCTCTGAGCCTGGAGCATCCACTTTAAAGGAGAGAAAATGTCTCAGACTCTTTCATCTGTACCTCCTTCTGGATTAAGGTGGCTCATGATTTTAGATTCTTATGATGTTAATTGGAGTGTAAGCAAAGAATTAAAGCTCATCATCACCTGGCACCTCCTTGCAGGGTTGCAGGTGAGCAGAGCTGTGGGGCTGCATTCCAGCCCGCCCTGAGAGCAGGAGGCAGCAGTAGGAGGCATCTGCTCAGGGCTAAGTGCAGCAGAGAGCACGTCTTGGAACAGCCAGCGGGGCCACCCTGACAGACCATGTTCCCTCAGTTCTCACCTGAGCGCCTACAGTCTGGCTTCACCGGGTCGTTGTTATTTCCTGTAGCCTTTGTGGGCCGAGCTCCTGGGCAATGTTGAATGTGTTCTCACTTCCTTCAGGGAACCTCAGGGCATCATCGCTTGCTGTAACCCCGTGCCTCCTCTTGTACGGCAGCAGATCAACGAAATGCACCTTCTGATTCAGCAGGCACGAGAGATGCCTCTGCTCAAGGTAAGAAGCTCCCCAACTCCACAGGTTCTCAGCTCTGTCTGTTGGCGTCTTGCTCCTTATAATCTCCTTCACACGTGAGTTGGTCTCCACTCTGAAAAAAAGCAAGAGGAAATAACAGGATTTAGGAAATCCAGTGGGTGTGTCTTTTTGATAGTCAGAAGCTAAAGTTCATCCTTTTTTTAAAAAAATTTTATTTGTTTATTTTTGGCTGTGCTGGAGCATCATTGCTGCATGGGCTTGTCTGTATTTGCGGCAAATAGGAGCTAATCTTCATTGCAGCATGCAGGCTTCTCATTGCAGTGGCTTCTCTTGCTGCCGAGCACAGGGTCTAAGGCGCACAGGGTTCAGTAGTTTGGCTCAGCAGTTGCAGCTCCCGGGCTGTAGAGCACAGGCTCCATAGCTGTGGCACATGAACTTAGTTGCTCCACAGCATGTGGGGTCTTCTCAGACCAGGGATTAAATCCACGTCTCCTACATTGGCAGGCAGATTCTATACCACTGAGCCACCAGGGAAACCCTCATCCTTCTTTCTTTGCAACCTTATCTTTGTTAATCCAAGGGCCAGTGATGTCTCATGATGTCTGATGATGGGCTGGTTAGCTGTTGTCCCGAGGCAGTCAGCCTTGCAGGATAAAATGGAGTGGGGATCTCAGCACAGAGACTGCATTTTGGAAGGCTGGCAGTAGTCCAAACTGAGATGATAAGAGCCCTGATGAGTGTGTCGGTCACAGGAATAGAAGGGAAAAGACAGGTTCAGGAAACATCTTCAAAAGCAAAGATTGATGGGACTGTATACCAGGTGGTGACAGTGGCCACGGTTCTTTTCTGAGCACCATGCTAAGTACTTTAGAGGTGTTCTCTGAATGGCAAGTAGAGTTGAAGATAATGGAAGTGGAGTCAAGGACCACTCACTCCACACAAGAAAGCCGAGGTGACAAGAAACAGGAGCACCCCGGAGAGAAGGGAATTCAGAAAGAGCTAACTGTGAAGAAGATGCTAAAGTTTAGGCAAATTTAAATGAAAGCAGGACGCCCAGCCCATAATACAAACCCATACGTACACACATACCAACACACCGGTGTTCTTGGGTAGATATTACAGTATGTCTACACAAGATTATGTGTAGATTTACATATGTGTGTGTGTTTTGTTTTGTTTTTTAATCCATACAAACATTATTCTGCCCTTGCCATGGGGTGGGAGAGAGGGTGTTCAGAAAGATATGCATGTTTTGATTTGTGTTTTAATTGGCACAGTTTTTAATGTTTTGTCTCAGTAATAATATTAGCATGTGTAAAACATGTTTGTAACTTTTTGAAAGATTATTGATCACAGGCGACTTGAAATCAGCCCCTTTGAGGTAAAAAAAAAAGAGAATCCGAGGATAAGCACATTTAATGTCTTCATCCTAATATTTCTTTCTTGACTCTATACTTTGTCCAAGTAAAGAGCAAAACGCCAGTGACTAGACAAAAATCTTTCTCAGGCTCTTTGGAATCCTTCTGTATTGTGCCTCACTGTGATAAAGGGTTTTATTCTTTCATCCAACAAATAATTACTGAGCACAAGTAATTACGGTGCCAGGCACTGGAAGGGGTGAAGGGACGAGAGAAAGTCTCGGGCGCTTGAGAGACACCGTCTAGTGAAGAGACATGTCTGCACTGAGAGAAAAAAGAGAATGATTGTGTCAGCAAATTTAGGGAACTTTCCTCACATTCTCTCTGTTTTGACTCTGTAGTCTGAAGTCGCAGCGGGAGTGAGGAAGAGTGGGCCGCTGCCCAACCCTGAGGTACCGTGATGTGTTCATTGTGGCTTTTTCAGAGGGAGGGAGGGGGATCCAGTCACAGCCTGGACAGACCCAGCCTCCCTCACAGACACCAGGGCCTGTCACCTGGTCACAGAGCTGCCACCTGCCTGCAGGTCCTTCACGCCGGCCTGTTGCTTTCTTTTTGACACAGAGATTGGAGAATGTTCTCTTTGGCCCCCATGACTGCTCCCATACCCCGTCAGATGGCTACCCTCTCGTCCCAACTGACGGTAACGAAGAGGCCCCTGGCACGTCCTGGGGGTGGGGCTGCCCGGTGTGCCGCCCCGTAGGCTTGGCCCATGCTGACTCCCCTCCCTGTAGGGCCTGTGCCGATGCAGAAACAGGAGGGCCTCCTCTCCGCCCAAGAAGACGAGGAGACCCTGCCAGACATCAGATGTCTCGTCGCTACCGCTGTCGTCACATTATTTAACGTGAGTGACACCATCCGGGACGTGACCCAGACTGGGGGGATGTGCTGGCTTTATCAGACAGGAGGCCGTCTGCCGGAAGTGGAAGCCAGTGGCGGGGGGGGGGGGGTGGAAGCCCATTGGCCAGATGGTGTTTGCTGCCCTGATGAGGTCTGTGAGGGGAGGTGAAGGGTTCTGTGTGCTGCCTGAGGAAATCCTCAGGGGAAGTGCCCCCAGGGAGCCGGACAGGAGCTCCAGGGACATATAAACAGGGGCCTTTCTTCCCCATTCATCCAAGGTCAATCGAGGGCCAGTTTATCCTGATTCCCAGAAGGGGTGGAACAGCGTTTCCAGTGAACTCATAGCGTGTGCTGGGTATACTTTCCTGACGACCGCCAGCATCATCTATGTGTGCTTTGGATGAAAAGAAGGAAAAAAGAAAAGCATTTCTCCCCAATCTGGCCTGTTAGATTAAGTGAGCAGCAGGAGATGCAAGTACCAGGAAGTGGGTAGGAGCTTGTTCCCCACTCCCAGGGAGGCTGAGTAGAGACTCCATCCAGTGTGGCACACTTGGGGACCTTGTTCCTGGAGTCCAGCCTGGGATACGATAGAGCTTGTCCTGGTCGATCCCACCCATCACGCTTCTCCTTTCCACCACAGACATGAGCTCTGGGTTCTGTGCAAAAGGAAGACCAGGGTGTATGTGCTGGTCAGGATGGATAGTTACTGAGGTGACCAGGAAAAAAGGAAATCACACAGATAAAATCTGAATACAGCACACAATAGGTGTGAAAGAAAGTGAAAGTGTTAGTCATTTAGTTGTGTCCAACTCTTTATGACCCCATGGACTGTAGCCCACCAGGCTCTGTCCAAGGAATTCTCCAGGCAAGAATACTGGAGTGGGTGGCCACTCCTTTCTTCAGGGGATCTTCCTGACCCAGGGATCAAACCTCAGTCTCCTGCATTGCAGACGGATTCTTTACTGTCTGAGCCACCAGGAGATGGAACAGATGTGGTAAGAAGGAAAAACTATAATTTCTGGAAAGAAGGAACTGAGAAAGAGAAGCAAGAATACTGTCTGGATAAAGAACAAGTTTCATTCTTAGCACATGTTCAGGTGGTAAGAAGCTGGGTGGTCCAATCCCATTCACAACTCTCCCATCACACTCAGATGCTGCGCCAGAGCCAGGGAGGTGAAGTACCACTTGCAAGATGTATTAACTGTCTGGGAGTGAACTTTCCTTTTCTCTTAACTACATACAGTTAGTCTTGTTTGAGTAGCCAGTGCAAAAAGAAGTCTAGGACCTTTAGTTGACCAAGGTGATTAGGCAGCTAAAGATGTGAGCATGAACTTGCAGCTATATGGATGTGTAAGTGCTGTGTGTTGTCTAGCAGAGGCTGCATCCGTGTTCCTGGTGCTCAGGAAGCCTGACTACAGAGAAGGCCAGGGGCTAGCGCAGGCTGATGCCCCTGGTGAGAGCGACATTCTGTTGCATAGTTTTGTTGGTCACCTATAAAGGTGTATGACTTTAAATTTCAGCTAATTTCAGGTTACAACCCCAGGTTCTCCAGTCAGCCAGATCTGGGCTTACATCCTTATTCTGCCCCTATTAGCTGTAAGGCTCTGGAAGACTTTCTTAAGCTCTCTCAGCCTCAGTTTCCTCATCTGTACGATGGTGAGAGTAACACCACATACCTTGTAGGTTGTAAGGATGTGGTGAGAACTCATCAATTCAATGAGTGTGTATTGGGACTTCCCTGGCACTTCAGAGGTTAAGACTCCACGCTTCCACTGCAGGGGGCACAGGTTCAATCTCTGGTTGGGGAACTGAGATCCCACGTGCCGTGTGGCGTGGCCAATAAATAAGTAACTTTAAAAAGTCAGCTGTTGGCGTTATTACTATTACTGTTACTCCTCTTGCGGCATCTAATATCATAAAATGGTCACGATTGTAAGCCATTGTTCTCTGTCCCTGCAGGAACCTAGTGCTGAAGGAAATGAAAAAAGTCCATTAACGGTTGCACAGAAAAAAGCCCAGAACATAATGGAGTCCTTTGAAAATCCATTTCGGATGGTAAGTACTGGTTACATATGTTAAGGGCTGACAGAAGAGGCAGAGCTTTCTGCAGCTGTAGGTGCCTTTTGCCTGAAAAAGGAACCGAGAGACTTCAGAGACCGAAGAAGCCTCACCACCGTGACGTCATCCCTGGCAGTTGGTGAAGACCCCGAGTCAGGTCTTCTGAGACCAGGTCAACAAGAGGACCCCACTTGAGGGCCAGGCAGCTGCAGCCAGGCTGACACTTTGCATTGAGGCCTCCTAAGATGTAACCAGCAAGACACCCGCATCTGAGTGCCACTGAATTCTGGGTCCAGATTCTGTTTCTCAGCATTTAACATGACTGTTTCCATTTCTCCAGTTTCTGCCTTCAGTAGAACACCGGGCTCACATTTCTCAGTCAGCAAAGTTTGATCCATCATCGAAAATCTATGAAGTAAGTGGATTTGTCACCCTTTCTAAGAGTGAACTTTCTAAGAAAAGAGGACTTCTTAATTTCTTAAACCAGGTTTCTGTTCTAAACAAGCCCATCTTTGAACCTCCCTGAAAATGAGTGCAAGAAACACTTCATATATAAGCATTGTTTCCAGAGAGAGGAGCCAGACTTTAATCAGATTCTTGAAAGCATTGGGGAACTTTTTAAAGAAACAGGTCTTTGTTTTTTGTTTTTTTTAATTAAAGTTTAATTTACAAGGTATACAGTATACAGATATGAAATGCACAGCTTGATGCATTTCTATTTATGAGTATTACTTTAACGCTCTTAAAGATGACAGCTTAAATTTTGAAACATTCTATTGTATGTTGTGTGGTTTGTTTTAACAGCATTTTAAGTAAGAATAAGAATCCATCTTCCCTGGATCCCCATGAGATATTCCTGGGAGCCGTCATGTTAATTGTCTGTTAAAAGCCCTCTTCCTCCCTGCGGGAGGTGGTGCTCTGATCAGATGGGTGGCCTGGCTCCCTCTGCCCCCGACCGACCCCCACCCCGGCACTTCTCTTTAGGCCAGAGAGTCAGGCCAAGGGACTTCTCTGGTAGTCCAGTGGTTAAGACTCCACGCTTCCCAATGCAGGGACGAGAGTTCCATCCCTAATCAGGGAACTAAGCTCATACGTGCCATGTGGCACGGCCGAAAAAAAAAAAAACAGAAAAGAGAATCAGGCTGAAATCCTGATGGGCCTCTGCCCTGTTGCTGTTGGTAAGCCTGCTGTTTTTAGAAACAGGGAGTCAGGTGAGGTTTCTGCTGTCTCTTCTCTTCCCCCCGGTTGTGGCTTACTCAGGGCAGCCATCTGTGCCCCCCCCCACCCCCCTGCCCACCAGACTTACCATTTCCTGTCACCAAGATGTGTTCTCATGCCCCAGGTAAATGTGTTGTAAAGAAGCACATTAGACTCGCAGAAGTCCTGCCTTGAACACCATCTCTACCATTTATTAATCATGTCCCCTTGGACACGTTACTTAGCTTCTCCCAACCTATTTCCTGTCTATAAAGTGGGTGTGATGATGGTACCTCTGCCTCAGAGTCATAGAAGGGACTGAATGGTTGGATATGCAGACATCCAACCCAGTGCCTAGATAATATAAGTACTTTATAAATAAAGCCAGCATGAGGTCTTATTTTTCATGTCATTAGATACAGGATCATTAGATAATGGGACTTAGGACCTAGAATGTATATAGCTACCAGTCAGCATGCTCTGCATCACCTCATTAAAAGAATCATCCTAGGCAGCTGAGTTTTGGAGATTTTTTGTTGTGTTTGTTTTCATTTATAGATCAGCAACCGTTGGAAGCTGGCAAGCCAGGTACAGGTACAAAGAGAACCTAAAGAAACTGCCAAGAAGAAGGCAGCTGAGCACACAGGTAGTGTAGCGCCCACCCCCTTGTCAGCTCAGCCGGCACCTTTGGTTGAGAGCAGCCCTGGCTCACTGTTCTGTCCAGTTACTCGAGCAAAGCTCTAGGCACAGCTGAGCAGCCCCAGCCCTCCCCTCCACGGCCTCCCTTCTGCCGAGGGGTGGAAGACAGTGAGCCGGAGATGTGTGAGCTATCAGGGCAGCGGGTACTTACGCAAAGAGAGAGGAAGGAAGTGCTGCGGCTGGGCCTAATGGGGTGCAGGCTGCTTCTGTACAGCAGTACAGGAGGCGGTCTAGTGAACGTGACATTGAGCCAAGACCCGCAGCCATCAGGGGAGAGTGTTCAGATTGGCAGCCCAGCGAGGCCAAGGCCACAGCTTGCAATACTGCTCAGAGTGACCCAGGAGGCCAAAGGGATGGGGGCAGGGGGTGGGTGGAGGGTAGGACAGAGAGCAGGCAGGGGTCTGTTGTTGGGACTTTTACTCCAAGTGAGTTGGAAGCCATGGAGGGCTCTGAGCAGGGGAGGGCCGTACCCTGACTTAGGTATGGAGGCCTCACCAGCTGCTGGGCAGAGGACAGGGCAGACAGTCCAGTCAGGAGGCAGCACAGGGTGCAGATGAAGGGGGACACTGGTGTGGATGTCATGGGGGCAGGGCAGGTGGTGGAAACTCAGAGCCTGTCATGTCGCATAGAGAAGCTGACAGCATTGGGTGAGGTAGTCCTGGACAGGAGGTTTTATCCTGAGCGCCTTGGGAGGCGGGGCTGTGTGAACAGTGAGGCTGCAGGGGGCCCGGTTAGAGGCGGAGGAGGTTTTGGTTCTGGTCCTTGACCTGTTAAGGTTGAGATCCTGACACCGCGTCCTCAGGGGAGTCACAGAGGCCGCTAGGTGAAGAGCAGGCAGGGATGTGGACCCCAAGGTTGGTTGATGAGGAGAGGAACGTGGGCTGAGCCGCGAGGCAGGGTCCTCCAGGGATGTGGGGGTTGGGGCTGAGGGGCAGGGTGGCCGCGATCAGCAGGGGTGATGCCGCAAGCAGTGTGGCCTAGAGACCCGGCTGCTGCCACAATCACAGAGACCATTCTCTCTCTCTTGCAGCTGCCCGGGACCAGGCCCAAGAGGTGTATAGGGCAGCCGCGGAGCAGGCCGTGTCCGTCCGCCCGCAGGCTGCAGTACGTGCCTGCGTTTCTGCTTTCTCTGGTCGTGGTCTGGGGTGGTGTGGAATGTTGGGAGGGCTCACCCTCAGCGTTGGGTTGTAGGCGTCTTCCGGTTGCCGGTCCAGTAGTGCTGCCTCGTGGCCACCCCCTGCCCCCCACCCAGAAGGTTGACGTCACTGTCCGTCTGGGATGGTTCTCCCGCTGCATTTGGGATAAACATGCCTTTGGCCTGTAGAAGGAGGTGAGGCATCAAGCCCACTCTGTGTCCCACTCCACCTGGGAGCTATTTCACCCCCTGCCCCCCGGCTCCCCAGCACCCTGGAGTGCTCAGCTCTGGCCTTTCCTAGTGGCCTGACGTCATCCTCCAGCTGGGAGCTCGGCCCCCCACCGCCAGTGCTCCTCTCTCCGTCCCCAAGCCTGTGTTTACAGCTCTGGAGGCATCGTGTGCCTCACAGGGTGCTCACAGGGGTCACACACACAGAGTGGCCTCCTGCCCTGGTCGTGGCTGTGCTTCCCTCTTACAGATCTGTTCAATCCACAGCTAGAGAACGCTGCCAAGAAGAGAGAGCGGGCGACGAGTGACCCGAGGACGACAGAACAGAAGCAAGAGAAGAAACGCCTCAAAATTTCCAAGAAGCCAAAAGACCCAGATCCACCAGAAAAAGACTTCACTCCCTATGACTACAGCAAGTTGGATTTCAAGGCTTTTGCTGGTGAGGCCAGAGGGGGTGTCCCGCAGAGACCACCTGACCACATCCCATGGGGGGAAGCAGGTGACAGGGAAGGGAGGAAAGAGCAGAACTTCAGTGGAGATTAAGCTCCACCCAAGGCCAGGCAGGCAACCTGGAATTGTGAGGGCAACACAAGGACATGACAGGAACAGGGCAGAAACCCACCACCCTCAGCCCCCAGGGCTGAGCTGCAGGAGCCACTCTGGTGGTTCATCAAGATAGTGTCCATTCTGTTAATAATTGTGGTCCAGCCTTCTTCACAAGTTGTGCCTAGAAACACATTTTCTCAGACATACACACATAGAGGAAAGATGTGGATTGTTGAGAAAGATGTGGTTTGTTGAGACAGCCTGGTGCCTAGAAGATGACGCTCTGTGCCTCCTTAGCCTGTGAGAGCCTGTCTGTTGAAAGGACTGCAGTGACATTCCTGATGACAGAGCAGCCTCCTTGGCGACACAGCCATCTTTTCTGCAAGAACATCCCCTCTCGCCTCAGTTTACAGACAGTGGCTTCATCCTTCACAGAAACCAGAGGGATTTTCTTGATGTGAACTGGCCAGTGCTTTAGCCACCGGCCCCTGACCTGAGAATAGACCTATGAGAAACGAGCCTGGCCTCCGGGCTGCCCTTAGCTACTGAGAACATGATTTGTGAGGTGACAACAAGCCAGAAGTTTCTGTCTGTGAAGGGCTAGTGAGCTGACAGCCCACGCTGCCTGGATCTTGTGCACCTGGCCCGGTAGTGAGTCTGTGGTGTATATTAACTCACTCACATGGTCACCGGCCTCTCTTTTCTCTTACCTTTCAGGAAACAGCAAATCCAAACCTTCTTCCCAGTTTGACCCAAGCAAGCAGCCGCAGTCAGGCAAGGTAAGAAACAGACTGAGAATTCCAGTGGGCTTGAGGTGTATGTTGTTGACCCTCCACTGCTGGCAAGACTGGCCCATCTAGGAATCCTCTCTGTCTGCATAGCTTTTCCCTCACCTCATTTCTTCCCAGGCACAAACAATACCCATCACCTATTTCAGCAAGAAAAAAAATGTTGTGTCTCTAAAAGTGGGTGTGTGGTTTTGAAGGGTGTTACTGTTTGCTGCCTTGGGAATTATAGCAGCAGGCTGGAAACACTCCCTGTGGTACCAGTACAGGCCTGCCATTGCCCGAGTGGGCGTTGCTGCCGCCAAAGTGCAATGTGACTGGACGTCTGGCGTGGGGAGGGCAAGCGAGCCCTGTGTAGAGCCTGGCCATTCCCTCAGTAGCTCATCTGTACAGCCTACCTTCTCTAACACCCAGAAATGTCCAGTTGCAAGGAAACCCAAGAGTCATACCCTTGGCACTGGAGGCTCTGATGGGCCGTCTGAGCCTAGGCGTGTTTTCCTGTGCGTCGTGCGGTTATGGTCGTCACTCAGCCTAGATGGTTTCTTGTCTTTTCAGAAATGCATTGCAGCCAAAAAAATTAAACAGTCGATTGGAAACAAAAGCATGTCCTTTCCAACTGGAAAGTCAGACAGGTACGTGCAAGACACCATCATGGCCAGGGAAACCTGGGGAGGCCTCACCTAGAGAGAGTCTCAGAGCACATCTCCTGGCCTGATCCCCATCTTTGTCAGTCAGAAAACTGAGCTGGGAGGAGGAGAGGTGATCACCGGAAACCACAGTCGTAACCACACCTCCTAGGACTCCAGTCACCCTTAGCCCTCTCCCATCACCACATGGTCTCCTAGGGTCATCCCAGAGCAAATAGGTTTGAAATCTGCCTACATCAGCCCCTCTCTGAGGAAAGAGGAAAAAAAATCAGTAAGCAAATATGGATAGTCATTGTTGTCCAAGAATATTTTAGGGAATTCCCTGGCAGTCCAGTGCGTTTGCTGCTGATAATCTGGGTTCAATTCTTGGTTGAGGAACTAAGATCCCTCAAGTCGCATGGCATCGCCCAGAAAAGGGTAATTTAGTTAAAAGCCTGAAACCCTAATCCTTGCAGCAGACCCTGAAGTCGGAGGACACGCTCCCAGGATGTGGCAGCGGAGGAGGGACCATCCTCAGCTCGGCCAGCCCTCCCTCACTAGGCCACAGGGCGCTGCTGCTCCCGCCTCCACTCCTGTCCCCTGGAGTGCCCTTGGAGTGCCGGGGGCACTCTACTGCCCAGCTCAGTTCTCCTCAACCCCAAACAGACCATTGTCCCTCAGTTCTGCAGTGTTAAGGCTCACAAAGTTTTATAAACTGGCTGACTGCCACTGTTAAGCCAGACTGCAAGAACTAACCCTTTTGTTTGCACACTGTCTCTACAGAGGTTTCAGGCACAATTGGCCAAAGAGATAGTGTTGGAAGACAGCTTCAGGATCCCCTGGTGGACTGGAAGCACCAGACAGTGGTGCTGGTTTTGTACAGACTCGTTTTTAAACCATTAAAAAATAATTCTTGCTGGAAGAAAGCGGGTGCCTGACTTTTCTTTTGCGGCCACTCCAGCTCTGGCAGGCAAGAACACACCTCCTCTCCAGGTCACCCTCTTCAGCGGTCTGGGGTAAATGTGCCCTTGGAGTGTGGTTTCCGGAGAAATCCAAAACTTCCCCCGAGGAGGAATGCAGGAGACACCCAGGACTCAGGAAAGAGAGGCCTCCACAGGCCAGAGTTATGCCCACCTAACTCTCCATCCTGAGAGGATGCACTTGTCCACGCCTGCACATCATGCAAATGAAGCCAGATGGTGAAAAGTACCTTCGGGAAGAGGGACTGATGGGTGCTTAGAGCCACTGGGGCTTCTCGACAGCCTGGTCTCTTCTCTATTCCTTTCTCTCTCTTTTTTTTACATTTTGTTTTTTCCCCGTTATAAAAGTAATAACATGTTTATTATAGGAAATGAGAAAAACATAGAAAAATGCAAAGAGAAAAATTCAATCATCTTTAATCTTGCGGCACAGAGAGAATGTTTAGTATTTTGATGAAAAGGCTTTTTACCTTAGTTGTGAATACTTTCCAAACGACCTTATATTTCTATAGTGTTTCACCTTTAAAATTTATATTATGAGACCTTTCTCATCCTGAAATTCATTTTAGCTAATGCACATCATTCAACATTTAGGTTTCCATTTTGTACTTTTTTTTTTGATTGCTGAACTCAAGCTTTTCTCTAGTTGCAGCGAGCAGGGGCCACTCTGTAGTTGCGGGGTTCAGGCTTCTCATTACACTGGCTTCTCTTGTTGCAGAGCACAGGCTCTAAGGCCACATGGGCTTCAGTAGTTGTGGCACATGGACTTACTTGCCCCGTGATATGTGGGATCTTCCCGAACCAGGGATTGAACCTGTGTACCCTGCTGGCAGGCGGATTCTTAACCGTGGGACCACCATTTTTGTACTATGCTTAATGTAACACTAAACTTTTTGTATAAATTCCTGACCCAGTCTCTTGATTATTCTTCAAAATTCCATTTGATTTTAGTCCTTAGGTGGGCTATCAAGAAAGCACAGAATGATACCAATATTTTTTTTAACAAATATTTAAACAAGGAACCTACTTTCTTGGAAGTCTTTCCCATGAGTTATTGAGCGGGCTGACTGTGTGTGAGACTCCACAGGGTTGCCAAGCCAGACCAGACATGGCTGTGCTGCGGAGAGCAGTCCAGGACATCCAGAGTGTGAACAAGGCAGGACTCGAGTGGTCGAAGGTGACAGAAAAGCCAAACTATCCCTGGCTTAGCAAAAGATGTCTTTTCTCTGAATGGAAATGGCAACCCACTCCAGTATTCTTGCCTGGAAAAGCCAATGGATGGAGGAGACTGGCAGGCTACGGTTCATGGGGTCGCAAAGAGTTGGACACGACTGAGTGACTTCACTTCTCTGTAAATGCAGTCAGCCCAGAGCTGGTGCAGTGACTGGTGGTCCTCAGACTCTTGACTGCCATCTTTTTGCTCTACCATCCTTAACTGGAGCACAGGACTCCCACCTCCTGGGCCTGGTGACTGCCCCCATGCCACCCGCCACATCCTCATTCTGTTCAGCTGGAAGGAGGGGAGACCAGCACCCAACCTCCACTCCCCACTGGCCAGAACTTAGTCACATGACCACATCAAAGGATACTGAGAAACTCACTAGTTCAATGCCCAGCTGAAAATCCAGGGTTCTGTAATTCTATAATTAGTCAGAATTTGGTAAGAATGGACATTGAGGCAGTCATCTGCCAGAAAATGAGAGGAGTCTCCACTATAAAAGCTAGATGAGGGAGTTCTCTGGCGGTCTAGTGGTTAGAACACCAGGCTTTCACTGCTGTGACCTGAGTTCAATCCCTGGTCAAAAAAAAAAGAGATGGGAATTTTTTTAAGAAATTATATTCATGGGACTTGCCTGGTGGTCCAGTGGTAGAGACTCCACATATCCAATGCAAGGGGCTACAGGTTTGATCGCGGGGGAACTAATTCCACATGACACGTAGCCCAGCCAAAAAAAATTTTTAACCAAAGAAAGAGATTATATTCTACTGAGGATGCCCTGAGGAGGCTTCATAAGGTAAGAAGTGCAGAGAACCTTGTTGCCAGCTTTACTCAAAGAGTGGACAGAGCCCCAGGTTCTCCCGAGACCAGCCCTATCAGGCTGGGGGAGTGGGCCCACCCCGTCCGAACTCTCCTGGTGGTTCTTTTGTGTGTGCTTAAGTCTGAAGACCAAGGGCTGAACGCAAGGCAGGGGGCCTCATGTTTAGGGGGCTCACCACCTCTCAGAGGTGAAATGAATAGTGGTGACAATGTAGTAAATTCCTCATGGAGGTAAAATGAGTCCTTGTCCTGTATTTGGAAGTTATCCTTGCTCATTTTGTCTGGATTTTGTTGTCATTTTGGTTTTGTTTTTCCCACACTGCACTGTATGTGGAACTTCCCCAACCAGAGATCAAATTGTGCCCCTGCAGTAGAGATGCAGAGTCTTAACCACTGGACCACCAGGGAAGTCGTGATTTTGTTTTTTAATAAGATGGAGACTGTAAACTGTACAAGTAGAGGTCTTTTCTAAGTGTCTTATGCAAAAAAAAAAGTTGGCAACCTGATATCAGTGCCCCAGTGTGTTTTTTTAAGTTTTACGGGTCCCTGGAACCCCAAAGTCCAGGACCACTGAGCCAAGGGATGGAGCCAAGGGCCTTGGAGGTTTGGAGAACATCTGTAGCTCCATTTCACTGAAGCTTAAAGCCGTGGGGAAATTGATTGGATGCTCAAGGACCAGGGAGGAGTGTGAGGTGGGGGGTGGGGGGTACGTGTCAGTTGGGAACTGCTTGGTGATTCCGAACCGTGGAGGCTGTGAAGGGCCCTGCGCTCTGGGAAGACAACCTGGCAGGACCGGGTGGGGTTGGAGGTAGAGAATTTAAGAGCAGAAGCGGAGCAGAAGGGCTTTTTGCTCAAGGAGGTACACTGCTGTTTGTGGCCCTTAGGAAGCTTGCCATAAGCATTTTCAACCGAGTAACACCGTGTACTGGCCAAATTCGTTTACACTCAGAAACACAGCTGTCTACCTGGCTACACACAATGCTTAAAAAAATGACTCCCAAGTGCTAATCAGAGACAGAAACACATTCCTGCCCTGTGGCAGCCCTATCGCCTTGGACGGTAGCCATTCACCCCCTCCTGTCCTCTTATAAACTAGCTGCCCTTAGGAGGCTGAGACGGTTGACCTGCTGAATGGTGTCGCTTTACCACTGAGTTGTAAACACACATTGGTCTGAATGCAAGGGAGCATTTCAGGTTTCCCCGTCCTGAGTTTCCCTATCAGTTGTAGATTTAAGGGAGGTATATGACAGGGGCTACTTCTGGCAAAACCAGTTTTTCCTCCTTGTGATCTGAAACTGGGTGACCTTTCTGGGCTCATGGTCCCTGTACATCTGGGGACTTTTTCACCTAAAATGTATTCAGGACCTTCATTTTCTTTCAACTTGGAAGGTCTGGGCTACTGCTGTACAAATTATCCTAGAGGTCCCGCTTGCTATTGGTATTTGAGGCTAAGACCACAGCTCTATCTCCTCTACAGGAGGGTCAAGGGTGTCATTTATTGTCCTCATTTGCGGATGCACGTGCTGGAACAGCTTTGTTTAGCTTGCAGGAGGGACGGGACAGACTTGACCTCCCGCTGCCCCACCCACACCCCCATGCAGTGCCCCGGGAATGCCAGGGCCCTGACCTGGGCTCAGCTGTGCAGTGCCTGGGTGGAAGCCAAGACAGCTGATTCCACCGGGTGCTTGGGCCCACGTCCTGGCCGCCCATGTTCAGCCTGTTACCCAGTGCTGCCAGCTGTAAACACCATCCCTAGTCTGCTTACAGTCTGGCTCGGGCCACACAGAAGTAAGCAGACTGTCACAACTCAGAGTATGTATAAGTGTCTTGATGTGCAGGCGGTGATGTAAGCACCATGACCCAAGTACAGGGCTGAACCCAGGCAGCCTGCAGTAACTGGCATGGGTTGACTCTCTTTGGCTGGCTGTGTGATCCCGACCCTGAGTAGGTTAACAGTTCCAAGGGAGCCGTCTTCTAGCAATTCTTTTTTTAAAAACAACTTTTTATTTTGTATTAGGATATAGCAAAGGTAAAAGGAGAAGGGGGCAGACAGAGAATGAGATGGTTGGATAGCATCACCAATTCAATGGGCATGAATTTGAACAAACTCCAGGAGAGAGTGAAAGACAGGGAAGCCTAGTGTGCTACAGTCCATGGAATCAAAGAGTTGGACACGACTTAGCAACTGAACAACAACATAACTGAAAGTGTCAGTTGCTCAGTCATGTCTGACTCTTTGTGATCCCATGGACTGTAGCCCACCAGGCTGTTCTGTCCATGGGGATTCTGTAGGCATGAATACTGGAGTGGGTAGCCATTCTCTTCTCCAGGAGATTTTCCCAACCCAAAGTTTGAACCTGGGTCTCCTGCTTTGCAGGCAGACTCTTTACCATCTGAGCCACCAGGGAAGCCATCACAACAACATTGCCAATTAACAATGTTGTGAGAGTTTCCAGTGAACAGCGAAGGAATTCAGCCATACATATACATGTATCCATTCTCCCCCAAGAGCTTCCCTAGTAGCTCAGCTGGTAAAGAATCCACCTGCGATGCAGGAGACCCTGGTTTGATCCCTGTGTCAGGAAGATCCCCTAGAGAAGGGACAGGCTACCCACTCCCGTATTCTTGGGCTTCCCTGGTGGCTCAGATGATAAAGAATCTGCCTGCGATGCGGGAGACCTGGGTTCAATCCCTGGTTGGGAAGTTCCCCTGGAGGAGGGCATGGCAACCCACTCTACTATTCTTTCCTGGAAAATCCCCATGGACAGAGGAGCCTGGCAGGCTACCATCCATGGAATTGCAAAGAGTCGGACACGACTGAGTGACTAAGCACACAACACACATTCTCCCCCAAACTCTTCTCCCATCCAAGCTTCCACATAATTGCCTAGCAATTCTTTTACTGCTTTGGCTCATTTCCCCTTTAAAAGGAGTTTAACTCAATCAAGGCTCATTGCTATAAGACGTGAGGCTTGTACTAACAAACACCAGTGTGTTTTTCATCTGGGTCAAGAGGACGCAGGCTTCCCACCTCCAAGTGGAGGTTGAAATTGATCCCATGCAGGGCCCTGTGGGGCTCCTGGGCACAAGACCTTTCTGTGTCCCCCATTTCTTTGATTATAGGAAACAGCCTTTATTCAGCCCGCATGACCTTTCCTGGGTTCCAATGGGCAGATTCAAGCCGCTGTTAATTAGGGAAGGAAGGGGATGTGAGACCAGGGAGAAACAGTCAAGAGCAGCTTTGAGGCAGGGTCCTGTTTCCCCATCAAAGGATACACACAACAGTATCTCTGAGCTGCTCTACAGATACTGAAACCCCCTCCAGGTGGGAGAAGTTAGTGATTAATGATGGTATGTTGCCCACAAGCTTGTAGACCCCACATCAGTTGGACCTGAAAGTTGATGATGTGGACTCCTATTTACCTCAGCACCAACCCACTGGAAGAATGTCTACATTGGCTACAATGTCTACAGTCCATGGAGTCACAGAGTCAGACATGACTGATCGACTAAGCACCTTAGCACGTAAGTTATTACAGGCTTCCCTGATGGCTCAGCAGTAAAGAATCTGCCTGCCAATGCAGGAGACAAACATTCATTCGATCCCTGGGTCAGGAAGATCCCCTGGAGGAGAAAATGGCAACCTGCTCCAGTATTCTTACCTGTAATATTCCATGGGCAGAGGAGATTGGAGGACTGTAGTCCACTGGATCACAAAAGAGTCAGAGACGATTTAGCAACTAAACAACAGGGCTCCCATGTGGCAACACCAGGGAATCCTTCCCTATTGCATCAGGCTTTGCCTGCGATGGAATGTTGGTTGGGATTTTCCCTTTTGGACTAGCCTTGTTATGGGCAACCAGAACTCTGTTGCATCTTGTAGCCCCCTCGTAGGGTATGTTTACAAAACTCTTGCTGTTCAGTTGCTAATAGTACCCAATTTAGGGACTCCATGGACTACAGCATGCCAGGTTCCCCTGTCGTTCACCGTCTCCTGAGTTTGCTCAAATTCATGCCCACTGAGTCAGTGACGCCAACCAAACATCTCATCCTCGGCAGTCCCTTCTCCTCCTGCCCTGTCTTTCCCAGCATCAGAATATTTTCCAGTGAGTCAGCTCTTCGCATCAGGTAGCCAAAGTATTGAAACTTCAACTTCAACATCAGTCCTTCTGATGAATATTCAGGGTTGATTTCCATAGGATTTTGTTAGATTGGAT
>NW_011494861.1:2662184-2666254 GCF_000754665.1 Bison bison bison
GATTAAATCTAATTGGGTAAATGGATTTAATTGGGAGTGGGCTAGAGATTTGGTTTAACCCTTCAAAGTTTTCTTGGAATTCTGCTTACATGACAGCTTGTGAGTTCCTTTGCTTTTAAGTAATCTGTATTTCCCATTGAAATCTTTTACTTTGGTTAAGTAAATATTGTTTGACAGGTTCTAAAAGGGCTTCCCTGGTGGCTCAGCAGTAAAGAATCTGCCTGCAATGCCCGAGACCCGGCTTCGATCCCTGGGTTGAGAAGATCCCCTGGAGGAGGGCATGGCAACCGACTCCAATACTCTGGCCTAGAGAATCCCATGGGCAGAGGCACCTGGCCGACTGTAGCCCATAGGATCACACAGAGTTGGACACGATTGAAGCAACTAAGCAGCAGCAGAAGGCCAAGGCTTCAGAGAGAAATACTTAATAATTAGTATGTTAAATTTCATGGGATTTCTAAAAATCTGGTATGCCCCAGTAAAATGTTATCTCATTGTTTTCTAGTTGTTTTAAAATGTTGCATGTCATAATAACTCAGTTTATTTTGTCAATCCCATTGTGGCCAAATGTTTATGACTTTTTAAATTCCTTTTTAAAGTCTTTCTTGATTTATAGATGGCTATTGTTGTATTCATGTATATTCATGTATGGACATGAATTTGAGCAAACTCCAGGAGATAGTGGAGGACAGAGGAGCCTGGCATGTTGAAGGCCATGGGGTCGAAACAAGCTGGACATAACTCAGGGACTGAACAACAACAACACTGTTGTAGTCTGTTAAATCTCAGGTTATACTGGGGAACTAGGTAAGGAAGAAAGTCCTAAGGGAAAGCCTGATCGCTTCATACAAAGTTAAAAACAGGATTGGTTACTAAATGGACTGTAAATTATGGTGATAAATTTATGGGTTTTATCTGAAATGTCACTGATTTTAACTCATGTTTTCCAGATATAGGGAAGCCCTTCTCCTCAAGTTGGTTATGATTTACAACAGTTTGGTAAATTATACCTCTGTGAGTAAAACAGAGATATTTTTCTTTTCCCTCTGCCTGTTCTGTTCAAACATTGTAAACTCTTGGGTTCTGAGCAGCCTTATCAAACAAATGGGAAAGACTCTTCTGGCATGTGGGGGGATCTTGATAGTCTGAGGACTTCTATAGAAGACAGAAAGTCACCTAGGCAAAATCTGACGGCAGGCCTTTGACATGGCTTTCTTGGTCTTGAGGGGCCTTTTGAAACTTTCATCTGAGACTCCTACTGAGGAATTACACCAGAATCAACGTGGATGAATCCATGTGGTCAATGGACAAAACAGTTTAAAAATAAATTAGTCTCAGCTGTACCTGATGAAAATGGAGGTGATTCTAGAAAAAAGAGGTTTCACTGAATGTTAAATTCTAGTGTTGTTAAATAAGGTCTGTGTTTACCCACTTTCCTTGTTGTTGCATCATATTGTTACAAAATTTAATTGTCAGAAGAACACTAAGTTTGTTTCTGAAGCCTAACTATGTAATTAATCTTTGGATAAAGATCAGATGCTCCGTAATCTACAACCAGGAGATTAACACCAGGCCATGGTCATTTAAATTTACAGGCTTCCTTATGCTGCTGCTGCTGCTACTGCTAAGTCTCTTCAGTTGTGTACGACTCTGTGTGACCCCATAGATGGCAGCCCACCAGGCTCCTGCATCCCTGGAATTCTCCAGACAAGAACACTGGAGTGGGTTGCCATTTCCTTCTCCAATGCATGAAAGTGAAAAGTGAAGGTGAAGTCGCTCAGTCATGTCCGACTCTTAGCGACCCCATGGACTGCAGCCTACCAGGCTCCTCCATCCATGGGATTTTCCAGGCAAGAGTACTGGAGTGGGGTGCCATTGCCTTCTCCGTCCCTTATGCTGGGGACAATTAAATCATACTAAGGACTAATACTGCTAGCTATGTTATTTTTTATTTTACCTGTTTTACAAAAGTATTGTTTACCACATTATCAGATATGTGACTGAGCCTCTGATAAAATAATGATATATAGTTCCATATGAGATCAATGACTGTAACAGTATAACTCTAGATATGGGAAGAATAAGAGGCAGTATTTTCCTAAAGAGGCTAGTGACACAAAGGGTCCAGAGTCTTTTGCCACTGTTAGAAGGAGGCCTGGTCCAATGATAGCAGCACACTGAGTGGCCTGTCTTCACCAGACCTGGGAATAAGCATTCCTAGCACCATGGGATGAAATGGTCATTAAATGCCCCCCAAACCATGGTCACATACATGACCCTGAAGGGACCCTGCCAAATGAAAATTGGCGCTTGCCATCTGCATCTGCAAAGATGAAGTCCATGGCTACTTCAGTCATTGAACTTCAACACCCCTTGAATAAAGGAATTAAGAATGGAGATCAGAAATGAGGCACTCTGTGCCCTGAGAAAAACTGGCTGAACAGGACTTCAGGTAGTTAGATATTTTCAGAAGATTTTATGAGCCTGAATTCTTGCATTTTCCCATATCTAGAAAAGCAATGAAGTCATTAACAGTGAATCTGCTTTAACACTGGGGAGGGGAATGCATTTGAAAGTCAGAATGGAGTACTAGGTGACATAGTGGCTGTAATTTCAGATGTGATCGTTCCAGAATTGTTGCAAACTTGAATTTTCTGAGGTATATCACAATCCACAAGGATTTTAAAATTCCCCCACCCTCTTCAACAAGATTTTGGCTAAAGATTGAGAGGTTGAATAGAGACTTTTCCAGTCAGAAAAGAAAAGGCATTGGAAGTGACAAAAACCCTTCTTAAGGAAACTATAAAGAAAAACTCTTAACTATAAGGTTATAAAGAAAACTCTTGCCAAGCAATGCAAAAAACTCATCTAAAATGGGACAAGGTCTTGCCAATTTCTATATTCAACTGACTGGACAACTATTAACTGCTATGCATGAGTTTGTGTTCCACCGGTCGCCCCCCACCCCCACCCAGAAGCTTCCTTCCATCCCTTCAGAGCAAGAAACTGAATGCTACTGAAAATGTGAAAAAAGCAATAACCTGAGCTGCAGCTTGAAAATAAAAGAAGGGACCCTATAACATTCTTCTTACTACTTACTATTCACACCTCTCTAAAATTGGATGGGGTAAAACTGTGGGTACATCACACCAGAGTAAAAAGATTACCAGATGACCAGCCAAGTCAGCAAGCAGACTCCTGAGAAGCAGACATTGTATTGTTCCAACAAGCAGAGTGAAAGTTCTGTGTTCTTACCCTTTCTTATACCTTCTACCTACAGATTCATTCTAACTGCTAGTTATGTGGCCAGCTTCCTGTTTCCAGGTCTCCCCTGGATTCTGATGGGTTTTCCCCATGTAGGGAATGGCCTGGAAACAACTGGCTACAATAAGTCTCTGAAGTGCCAGTTCCAGACTGGTTTTCAGACTTATTCTCCTGAATTCCTAAGGAAACGAGATCTGTTCTGTCTACTAAAGTTCTAGCTGTTCTAACTTCTAAAGTTCACCTCTAACTGGGTCTGCTGCACCAAAATGGCAGAACAAGGGATTGAGATTTAATCATATGAGACCTGGATCCAGGACATGGAACTCAACTATTTCCAATTCAGTATCTATTCCCCCAAAGTTGGCAGGACTATGCCCCATCTCAGCTTAAAGTAGTTACAGTGGTCATCACTTCATTCCCTGAAAGATTTGGGGAAAGATAAAACCAAGTGGGGATTAAAACTGAGTTCCCCCAAAACCAAGTTCCTCTGATGTGTGTGTGTGTGTGTGTGTGTGTGTGTTGCTCAGTCATGTCCGGTTGTTTGTGACCCCATGAAGTATAGCTCACCAGGCTCCTCTATGCATAGGATTCTCCAGGGAAAAATACTGGAATGGGTTGCCATTCCCTTCTCCAGGGGATCTTCCTGACCTGGGGATTGAACCCAGGTCTCCTGCATTGAAGGCAGATTCTTTTCCTTCTGAGCCACCAGGAAATCCCATCCTCTGCTGAGTTCTACCCAAAAACAATTATTCCCTTTTCTCATCCAACATCTGTTCTCAAGGTTGAGGAGTATCAAAGAAAAGGAG
>NW_011494861.1:2666354-2669436 GCF_000754665.1 Bison bison bison
GAAAAGGAGAGTATTGATCCCATGCAGGGCCCTGTGGGGCTCCTGGGCACAAGGCCTCCATGTCCCCCATTCCTTTGATTATAGGAAACAGCCTTCATTCAGCCTCCAGGAACTTCTCTGAGTTTCAGTGGGCAGATTCAAGCAGTTGTTAATTAGGGAAGGGAAGGGATTCAAGATCATGGAGAAACAAGCAATAGTGTTTCTCTATCAACAGATATATACAACATTCAGTTCAGTTCAATCACTCAGTTGTGTCTAACTTTTTGTGACCACATGACCCACAGCACACCAGGCCTCCCTGTCCATCACCAACTCCCAGAGTTTACCCAAACTCAAGTCCATCGAGTCAGTGATGCCATCCAACCATCTCATCCTCTGTTGTCCCCTTCTCCTCTTGCCCTCAATCTTTCCCAGCATCATGGTGTTTTCTAAGGAGTCAGCTCTTCACATCGGGTGGCTAAGTACTGCAGTTTAAGCTTCAACATCAGTCCTTGCAATGAATACTCAGGACTGATCTCCTTTAGGATGGACTGGTTGGATGTCCTTGCAGTCCAAGGGACTCTCAAGAGTCTTCTCCAACACCACAGGTCAAAAAGCATCAATTCTTCAGTGCTCAGCTTTCTTTATAGTCCAACTCTCACATCCATACATGACTACTGGAAAAAACATAGCTTTGACTAGACGGACCTTTGTTGGCAAAGTAATATCTCTGCTTTTTAATAAGCTGTCTAGGTTGGTCATAGCTTTTCTTCCAAGGAGCAAGTGTCTTGATTTCATGGCTGCAGTCACCATCTGCAGTGATTTTGGAGCCCCCAAAAATAAAGTCTGACACTGTTTCCCCATCTATTTGCCATGAAGTGATGGAACCACATTCCATGATCTTAGTTTTCTGAATGTTGAGCTTTAAGCCAATGTTTTCACTCTCCTTTTTTACTTTCATCAAGAGTCTCTTTAGCTCTTCTTCACTTTCTGCCAAAAGGGTGGTGTCATCTGCATATCTGAGGTTATTGATATTTCTCCCGGCAACCTTAATTCCAGCTTGTGCTTCATTCAGCACAGCGTTTCTCATGGTGTACTCTGCATATAAGTTAAATAAGCAGGGTGACAATATACACCCTTGGCGTACTCCCTTCCCAATTTGGAACCAGTCTGTTGTTCCATGTCCAGTTCTAACTGTTGCTTCCTGACCTGTACTCAGATTTCTCAAGAGGCAGGTCAGGTGGTCTGGTATTTCCAACTCTTCCAGAATTTTCCAGATTATTGTGATCCACACAGTCAAAGCCTTTGGCATAGTCAATAAAGCAGAAATAGATATTTTTCTGGAACTCTTTTGCTTTTTCTATGATCCAATGGATGTTGGCAATTTGATCTCTGGTTCCAGCTTGAACATCTGGAAGTTCACGGTTCACGTATTGCTGAAGCCTGGTTTGGAGAATTTTGAGCATTACTTTACTAGCGTGTGAGATGAGGGAAATTGTGCAGTAGTCTGAGAATTCTTTGGCATTGCCTTTCTTTGGGATTGGAATGAAAACTGACCTTTTCCAGTCCTGTGGCCACTTCTGAGTTTTCCAAATTTGCTGGCATATTGAGTGCAGCACTTTACTAGCATCATCTTTTAGGATATGAAATAGCTCAACTGGAATTCCATCACCTCCACTAGCTTTGTTCGTAATGATGCTTCCTAAGGCCACTTGACTTCACATTCCAGGATGTCTGGCTCTAGGTGAGTGATCACAGCATCGTGATTATCTGGGTCATAAAGATCTTTTTTGTACAGTTCTTTTGTGTATTCTTGTCACCTCTTCTTAATATCTTCTGCTTCTGTTAGGTCCATACCACTTCTGTCCTTTATCAAGCCCATTTTTGCATGAAATGTTCCCTTGGTATCTCTAATTTTTTTGAAGACATCTCTAGTCTTTCCCATTCTGTTGTTTTCCTCTATTTCTTTGCATTGATCGCTGAGCAAGGCTTTCTTATCTCTCCTTGCTGTTCTTTGGAACTCTGCATTCAAATGGGTATATCTTTCCTTCTCTTTGCTTTTTGCTTCTCTTCTTTTCACAGCTATTTGTAAGGCCTCCTCAGACAGCCATTTTGCTTTTTTGCATTTCGTTTTCTTGGGGATGGTCTTGATCCCTGTCTCCTGTACAATGTCATGAACCTCATTCCATAGTTCATCAGGCACTCTATCTACCAGATCTAGTCCCTTAAATCTATTTGTCACTTCCACTGTATAATCATAAGGGATTTGACTTAGGTCATTCTTGAATGGTCTAGTGGTTTTCCCACTTTTATTCAATTTAAGTCTGAATTTGGCAATAAGGAGTTCATGATCTGAGCCATAGTGAGCTCCCGGTCTTGTTTTTGCTGACTGTATAGAGCTTCTCCATCTTTGGCTACAAAGAATATAATCAATCTGATTTCAGTGTTGGCCATCTGGTGATATCCATGTGTAGAGTCTTCTCTGGTGTTATTGGAAGTGGGTGTTTGCTATGACCTGTGTGTTCTCTTGGCAAGACTCTATTAGCCTTTGCCCTGCTTCATTCCGTACTCCAAGGCCAAATTTGCCTGTTACTCCAGGTGTTTCCTGACTTCCTACTTTTGCATTCCAGTCCCCTGTAATGAAAAGGACATCTTTTGGGGGTGTTAATTCTAAAATATCTTGTAGGTCTTCATAGAACTGTTCAACTTCAGCTTCTTCAGCATTACTGGTCGAGGCATAGAGTTGGATTACTGTGATATTGAATGGTTTGCCTTGGAAACGAACAGAGATTATTCTGTCGTTTTTGATATTGCATCCAAGTACTGCATTTCAGACTCCTTTGTTGACTATGATGGCTACTCCATTTCTTCTAAGGGATTCCTGCCCACAGTAGTAGATATAATGGTCACCTGAGTTAAATTCACCCATTCCAGTCCATTTTAGTTCACTGATTCCTAGAATGTTACCGTTCACTCTTGTCATCTCCTATTTGACCACTTCCAATTTGCCTTGATTCATGGACCTAACATTCCAGGTTCCTATGCAATATTGCTCTTTACAGCATCAGACCTTGCTTCTATCACCAGTCCCATCCACAACTGG
>NW_011494861.1:2669694-2670116 GCF_000754665.1 Bison bison bison
CAGAGACTCTGATGCTGGGAGGGATTAGGGGCAGGAGGAGAAGGGGACGACAGAGGATGAGATGGCTGGATGGCATCACTGACTCGATGGACGTGAGTCTGAGTGAACTCCGGGAGTTGGTGATGGACAGGGAGGCCTGGCGTGCTGCGATTCATGGGGTCGCAGAGTCAGACACGACTGAGCGACTGAACTGAACTCTGTGTATTCTTGCCACCTCTTCTTAATATCTTCTGCTTCTCTTAGGTCCATACCATTTCTGTCCTTTATTGAGCCCATCTTTGTGTGAAATCTTCCCTTGGTATCTCTAATTTTCTTGAAGAGAGCTCTAGTCTTTCCCATTCTATTGTTTTCCTCTATTTCTTTGCATTGATCGCTGAGCAAGGCTTTCTTATCTCTCCTTG
This sequence comes from Bison bison bison, assembly GCF_000754665.1. Taxonomy (NCBI): domain Eukaryota; kingdom Metazoa; phylum Chordata; class Mammalia; order Artiodactyla; family Bovidae; genus Bison; species Bison bison. The sequence goes on from NW_011494861.1 coordinate 2,670,096, forward strand.
CTGTTCTTTGGAACTCTGCAT
>NW_011494861.1:2671114-2673668 GCF_000754665.1 Bison bison bison
TCAGACCTTGCTTCTATCACCAGTCCCATCCACAACTGGGTGTTGTTTCTGCTTTGGCTCCATCCCTTCATTCTTTCTGGAGTTATTTCTCCACTGATCTCCAGTAGCTTATCTCCAGTAGACAACATTATCTTTGAACTATTTTGCAGATATGGAAACCCCCTCCAGGAGGGAGAAGTTAGTGATTAGCAATGGTATGCTGCCCACAGGGATAGGGAAACAGGATTGAACAATTCTATGAAGACCTAAAAGACCTTCTAGAACTAACACCAAAAAAAGATGTCCTTTTCATTACAGGGGACTAGAATGTAAAAGTATGAAGTCAAGAGATACCTGGAGTAAAGGCAAGTTTGGCCATGGAGCACATAATGAAGCAGGGCAAAGGCTAATAGAATTTTGCCAAGAGAACGCACTGGTCATAGCAAACACCCTCATCCAACAACACAAGAGAAGACTCTACACATGGACATCACCAGATGGCCAACACTGAAATCAGATTGATTGCAAGTCATCTTTGCAGCCAAAGATGGAGAAGCTTTATACAGTCAGCAAAAACAAGACCGGGAGCTCACTGTAGCTCAGATCATGAACTCTTTATTGCCAAATTCAGATTTAAATTGAAGATAGTGTGAAAACCACTAGACCATTCAGGTATGACCTAAATCAAATCTCTTATGATTATACAGTGAAAGTGACAAATTGTTTCAAGGCATTAGATCTGATAGACAGGTTGCCTGAAGAAATATGGACAGAGGTTTGTGACATTGTACAGAAGGCAGTGATCAAAACCATCCCCAAGAAAAAGAAAGGCAAAAAGGCAAAATGGTTGTCTGAGGAGGCCTTACAAATAGCTGAGAAAAGAAGAGAAGTGAAAGGCAAAGGAGAAAAGGAAAGATATACCCATCTAAATGCAGAGTTCGAAAGAATAGCAAGGAGAAATAAGAAAGGCTTCCTTAATGATCAGTGCAAAGAAATAGAGGAAAACAACAGAATGGGAAAGACTAGAGATGTCTTCAAAAAAATTAGAGATACCAAGGGAATATTTCATGCAAAGATGGGCACAATTAGGGACAGAAACAATATGGACCTAAGAGAAGCAGAAGATATTAAGAAGAGGTGGCAAGAATACACAGAAGATCTATACAAAAAAGTGACCCAGATAACCATGATAGTGTGATCACCCACCTAGAGCCAGACAACCTGGAATGTAAAGTCAAGTGGGCCTTAGGAAGCATCACTAGGAACAAAGCTAGTGGAGGTGATGAAATTCTAGTTAAGCTATTTCAAGTCATAAAAGATGATGCTGGTAAAGTACTGCACTCAACATGCCAGCAAATTTGGAAAACTCAGAAGTGGCCACAGGACTGGAAAAGGTTAGTTTTCATTCCAATCCCAAAGAAAGGCAATGCCAAAGAATGTTCAAACTACCACACAATTGCACTCATCTCACACACTAGCAAAATAATGCTGAAAATTCTCCAAGCCAAGCTTCAACAGTACGTGAACTGAGAACTTCCAGATGTTCAAGCTGGATTTAGAAAAGCCAGAAGAAACAGAGATCAAGTTGCCAACATCCATTGGATCATAAAAAAGGCAAGAGAAAACATCTGCTTCCAGAAAAACATCAGCTTCTGCTTTATTGACTATGCCAAAGGCTTTGACTGTGTGGATCACCACAAACTGTGGAATATTCTTCAAGAGATGGGAATACCAGACCACCTTCCCTGCTTCCTGAGAAATCTGTATGCAGGTCAAGAAGCAACAGTTGGAACTGGACATGGAACATCAGACTGGTTCCAAATTGGGAAAGGAGTATATCAAGGCTGTATATTTTCACCCTGCTTATCTAACTTCTATGCAGAGTACCTCATACGAAATGCCAGGCTGGATGAAGCACAAGCTGAAATCAAGATTGCCGGGAGACATATCAGTAACCCCAGATATGCAGAGGACACCACCCTTATGGCAGAAAGCAAAAAAGAGCCTCTTGATCAAAGGGAAAGAGGAGAGTGAAAAAGCTGGAGAAAAAACTCAATATTCAGAAAACTAAGATCATGGCATCCAATCCCATCACTTAATGGCAAATAGATGGAGAAACAATGGAAACAGTGACAGACTTTATTTTCTTGGTCTCCAAAATCACTGTGGATGGTGACTGCAGCCATGAAATGAAGATACTTGCTCCTTGGAAGAAAAGCTGTGACCAACTTAGACAGCATATTAAAAAGCAGGGACGTTACTTTGCCAACAAAGTTCCATCTAGTCAAGGCTATGGTTTTTCCAGTAGTCATAGATGTGAGAGTTGGACCATAAAGAAAGCTGATTGCTGAAGAATTGATGCTTTTGAACTGTGGTGTTGGAGAAGACTCTTGAGAGTCCCTTGGACTGCAAGGAGATCCAACCAGTCAATCCTAAAGGAAATAGTCCTGAATACTCATTGGAAGGACTGATGCTGAAGCTCCAATACTTTGGCCACCTGATGCAAAGAGCTGACTCCTTAGAAAAGACCCTGATGCTGGGAAAGATTGAAGGCAGGAGGAGAAGGGGATGACAG
>NW_011494861.1:2673768-2674993 GCF_000754665.1 Bison bison bison
ATGGTTGGATGGCATCACTGACTTGATGGACATGAGTTTGAGCAAGCTCTGGGAGCTGGTGATGGACAGGGAAGCCTGGCCTGCTGCAGTCTATGGGGTCGCAAAGAGTTGGACACGACTGAGTGACTAAACTGAACTGATGCTGCCCACAAGCACATAGACCCCATACCAGTTTGACTTGAAGGTTGAGGATGTGGACTCCTACTTACTTTACCACCAACCCATTAGAAGAATGTCCACGAGCTGATCATGCCCTCTTTAAGCAATGACTAGAAAACTTGTCACTGTCTTCCCCAAGTTGGGGACACATGGTTTTGAGGGCATGAGCCCTCTGTATCCCCCTTTACCTGGTGAAGCAAGAGAGCTACCCTTTCCAGTAGAAAAGGTATAGTATTTGGGTGAAGAATCACCCAAAACTGTCTCTGAGATTTGATTCTGCAACAGTGTACAGAGAAGCTGAGCTTTCAGCATTACAAAAAGTCCCTCAAAAAAAAAAACACCCTTGTCATAATGTCACCCGTGGCTTATGCCAGTTTCACCTCCCTGCCCTGGCATGCGAAGAACTAAGCATGTAGAGCAATTAGCATTTAATATTTGGTAATTAGCATGCTTAATGTGATTCAGAAAAGTTCCTTGACATTTTCACAAAATCAGAAAGCACATTCCCGCCCACCTTTCAAGGAGCGAGGCCCAGTTTGTCAAAAAAAAAAAAAACAACAAAAACCCTGTGTGCCAGTCTTTTTTGGTGCTGAATATGCATGTGTTGGCCTCTTCCGGGACACTGCTGGTAAATTTAGAAACTCGTTTAGAAAAGAACTCTTTCTCATTCAGCAGCCATACGCCCAAGGATCAGAGAATCTAAGGGGAAATGCCTAAATCGAGCTTAAGTCCTGGGGCTGTGATGCTCTTCTCAAGTAAATATAACCCTCGTTGTGCCCCCGACCAAGCACACTGCTGTGCTGAAGTCCAACACGGACTCAAATTTGCGGACGCGGTAAAGATGATACATTCATTCTACTCTAGCTCCAGCGAAACAACCTAACTCTTCTTTCGACAGTGTAGCCACCCGGTCCAGTGTTTCCAGCCCAAGGGTTCAAGCCGGCAGCCCTGACGTCTCGGCGCTCCGACACGCCGCGCCGGGCCCGAGATGTCAGCTCAGGTTTCCCTTGCTGAGTCGGGTACCCCTCACTCCCTCTCGGGCCAGTCTGTGCCTCCCCGAGCCCGG
>NW_011494861.1:2675538-2678568 GCF_000754665.1 Bison bison bison
GGCCGGCCCCGCGCAGCCCGCCGGCACTCCAGCCCTGGGCTCGGCCCAGCCCGACCCTCTTCCTGTCGGACCCCTGTCTTGCGCGCTTTACCTCCGGACGCCCCCCCGGCCGTCTCTGCCCGCTCCTTCCCCTGCAAAACTGTCAGAAGTTCTCGTGAACTAGGCCCGTCTCTTCCCTCCGTCCCCTCCCCAACCCGCATCCTTCTCGCTGGGCTGGGGACCGGCTTTTCGGGCGGTCCACCTCGGCGGGGAGGGAGCCGGAATCTGCGCCGACCCGCTGCGCCGAGCTCCACGTGTCAGTCCCGGACACGTCAGAGCCGGGACCCCGCGTCCAGCCTCCACCCAGCGGGCCCGCCCGCCGATCCTCGCCACGTGTCACCCCCCGGACTCACCCCTGGAGCCCCCTCGGCAGGTTGGGAGAGATTCTTCTCACCCTGGGCGAGTGGGGGGCACGTTGCCCCCTTCCCGAGGAGCCCAGGTCGCTGACTGTCACTCCCGCCCTCAGTAAGAGCTACGGGAATGTGCTGGTGTTGGACGGCGTTATCCAGTGCACGGAGAGGGACGAGTTCTCCTACCAGGAGATGATCGCCAACCTGCCCCTCTGCAGCCACCCCAACCCACGCAAGGTACCCCATCCCAGCTAGATCCAGCCCTGGGCCGAGGGATAGCCCCCACAGAACAGTGCTGGGGGCCCCAGGAGTGCCCAGTGCTCAGCCCTGCCCAAAGGGTTGTCAGAGAAGTGATAGCGAGGAAGAGGGGCCTAGAGGGGAGGAGCTGCCCATTTCACAAGGGGTGGGGGCTAACACCGGGGCTGAGACCTGAAGCTTGAGATGGAGCAGCCTTGGCAGGAGTTCCCAGGCAAAGGGGACAAAGTGGAAGATGAAGTGATTAGGTCTGTGACACAGGGAAGCTGAGAAATTGTTCCAGGGAGCTGTGTCTGCTCAGTGCGGTTTAGGGGGTAGAGAGGCCGGCCACTAACTCCCGCTGGGGCCTATTTGGTGGGGCTCCTGCCCGGCTCCTGGCTGACTCTTCCTCCCCTTGGCAGGTGCTGATCATTGGGGGCGGGGACGGAGGCGTCCTGCGGGAGGTGGTCAAGCATTCCTCTGTGGAGGCCGTGGTCCAGTGTGAGATTGATGAGGTGAGCGCACAGCTGGGTGGGTCTGGGTTCAAGTCCCAGTTTGCCCTGAATTGGCTGTTTACCACCGGGCAAGTTGCTTAACCTTTCCAGGCCTGTTTCTTGGTCTCAAGAGCACGTTGGAGGCTTCAGTAGGAAAAGCAGACAGGAAAGCACTTGGTGCACAGAAGGTGTGCGGCTGATGTTATTTCTTAGTAACACTGAGAGCTGATGCTTCGCAGAAGTCCCGAGGACTCCTTTTGTCCTTTACAGCAGCTGGGGGCTTTCATGAGCATTTAGGTGCCAGGTTCACTGGTACATCAGCAGGTCTAGTCCTGCCTCCTTGGAGTTGACATTCAACTTAGGAGTCAAAGGGTTATCTGATAAAGGTGTGCGTAGTGAGGCATACAGGCCAGGTGGAATTCCGGCCCTCTGAAATAAATTCCTTACTCTGAAATAGTAAGGAAACCACTCTCCTGGGGCACTTGGGTTTGGGGAGGGGGAGCAGGGGTGGCGGAAGTGTGGTCCAAGCTGCTGGTGGGAGTCAGCCCTCTGAGAAGGGGAGGTACCAAGATGCTCCCTGCTGTACAGATGTGCAAACTGAGGTTCCACAAATGAATGGCTTGTCTAAGGTGAATCAGGCTCTGAGAAGGGGTCCCACTCAACTCTGGCTCCAGGGTCCACAACCCCTGTGGCCCAACCTGTTACCTCCTGTCCCCTCCCCAGGATGTCATTCAAGTCTCCAAGAAGTTCCTGCCCAGCATGGCCGTTGGCTACTCCAGCTCAAAGCTGACCCTACACGTGGGTGATGGTTTTGAGTTCATGAAACAGAACCAGGACGCCTTTGACGTCATCATCACTGACTCCTCAGATCCCATGGGTAAGCGGGTTTGGCCTGGGGCCTCTGGCAGCCACCAGAGGGGAGGCCAGCATCTCCATCTGTGTCCCAAGCCCGAGTTGCAGAATAGAGGATGGAGGGGCCCTCCAGAACTAGTGCGGCTCTTTTCCCTTCTGAGGTGTCACCTACCCCCTCAAACATGGCTCAGCAGAGTAGGGCCACTAGGCTACTGCCCAGAGTTGGTTTAGAGCCTGGAGGAGAGTGGGGCCTTGGTCCACTGAGGCCCCAGTTTCCTTCTCAGCCTCCTCTCTGCCCCCAACAGGCCAGCATCAGGATATGTGCAAGGATCTCATCTTTTTTCTTTTCTTTTTTAACACTTATTTTTATTTGGCTGCACTGGGTCTTAGTTGTAGCACGTGGGATCTAGTTCCCCCACTGGGGATCAAACCTGAGCCCCCTGCATTAGGAATGCAGTCTTAGTCACTGGACTACCAGGGAAGTTCCATGTGATACAATCTTAAACCAAGGCCCAGGCTGGAGACTGCCCTGATGCAGTGCCAACAAGAATCCCCCAGGAATGGGGTTAAAACGTGTAGCCCCTTCACACTGGGGCACTAGATCCCTGCACCCTTCCAAAGCACCCTCTACTTGGTTGGTTTCTGAGTTCCACAGGCCTGGCTTTCAACTTCCAGCTCTGCCCCCTGGTGGCTGTGTGGATGTGTATCTTGGGGTGAGAGTGGCCCTCATGCCCCCAGAGGCAGGCTCAGGCGGTGTCCCTTGGCGCTTGTCCCCCCCCACCCTCGCCCCCCGCCTCTGCAGGTCCTGCTGAGAGCCTCTTCAAGGAGTCCTACTACCAGCTCATGAAGACTGCCCTCAAGGAGGACGGCATTCTCTGCTGCCAGGGTGAGGGGGCTAGGGTGGACTGGGTGCTGCTGGGTGAGCCGGGCTCCCGCCGGGAGGGGTCCGGCTGGGGCTGGACCAGGCACTGCGCCCAGCCAGTGCTGACATCATCTGACCACCCGCCCCCGACCCCCCCACCATAGGTGAGTGCCAGTGGCTGCACCTGGACCTCATCAAG
>NW_011494861.1:2679218-2695449 GCF_000754665.1 Bison bison bison
TGACTGTTACAGGCCCCAGAACGCTGTCCGGCTGGCCCTAGCGGGTGGACTGTCTGTCTTCCTCTGGGTGGCATTCAGCCACCAAACCTATACCAGCTGTGTACAGCATCTCCCCCACCTCTGTTGCCCCTCACTCACCAAACACATGTATTTATAACAAAATTCTGGATTGTGTGTCCCTGGACTTCAGATGGGCCCAGGCAGGGGCTACCTCAGCCATCAGTGGGTTCTCCTGTGTGCCAGACCCTGAGTTGGCCCCCCTGTCTGGCCTCCAAGTATCTGCTGTGGGAGCAGGCAGGCTGCTCCCTGTGTGACCTTGGGCCAGCCCCTTGAGCTCTGTAGGACCCAGAGATGCAACAGTTATCACACTGGCCCAAGTCTGTCCTGAGAAGCAGCCCTTAATCATTCCATCCCCAAGCCCCACACAAGGTTGGTGGTGTTAGACCCATGGGGTCTGGGCTCAGGAGTTGTCAAAATCAAGGGATTTGCCTTCCCTTGGGGCTGCACAGCAGGGCTCTCAGAAGAATCTGGGCCAGGTCGCATTGTGGGGAAGGTGGTGGCAGTGACCCCAGAGGCAGCTGTCTGGAGCTTGGTTGGGATCCAGTTCCTTGGGCGTGCACATTAGGTACCTTGACTTGGCTCAGATTTTAGACCTGGGTTCAAATCCTGCCTCCCCTCCTCATGAGTGTCCCCTCTGGTAAGTTCCTAGAAACTTCCCCCAAGTGTTGAGAGGCTGAGAAAGCAGGTGCGGGCAGCTGCCCACGAGGACTCTGTGGGCGCAGGACTGTCCCCTCTCCAAGGTGCTGAACCTGCAGATGCCTCAGCCCTCCTGGCTGCCAGGACTGGGGCTCTGGTGGTGGGACCAGAGTCACCACAACAGGGTACAGATTGGGGAAGGGGGCATTTAGCCCACTCCTGACTCAGGATTGGCAAGGAAGGTCCTCACTCCTTGCAAGAGATGGCCTCACCAATCCCGGCCCCACATCTGCCCTCGGCAGTGGTGTGGCCAGGGAACACGTTAACCTGGGAGACTGAGGGGGCAGGGAGCAGGACAAGAGAGTCACTCCAACCTGGTGGTAGTTGGAGGGTCCCCCCAACCCCACCCCTACCCTGGGCACCCACTTTGGAGTCCCCACTCAGCAGGGGCTAAGACTGCAGTCATAATGGGATTGGGAACAGGGGTCCGGCTCTGCCACCTACTCCTTTGGTGGCCTCAGGCCAGTCACCACCCTCTCTGGGCTTCTCCATCATCCTGAAGCTCTTGGACTCTGGGCACTTTTTGATGTTCATCCCTGGTCAGCAAGTCTGACCCCAAGCTGAGTTCCCCATTCCACCCCAGTCTTCCTCCCTGGGAGGCCCGGTGAAGTCAGGACTTATCTGGGCTACAAGGTGAGTACCAGGCAAAGGAAGACTAATGATGGCCAGTTGAGGAGCACTGTCCTGTCACCTGCTTTAATTCCTTTAACCTTAATTAAGGAAGGAAGGTAGATACTATTAACTCCACATAGCATCAGGTGACCTCCCAAGGCCACACCAGACTGTAGGCCTCTAGGAGCTGCTCCACTCCATCTGAAGGGCAGCTCAGCCTGAGGACCCTGGTGCTCCCAGCAGGGTGTCTGCCCGGACCTCCACTGTTCGTGCCCTACCTCCCCATCTTAGGCCCGACAGTGACCAAGCTCCAGGAGGGCCCATCTTGAGTATGATCAGAGGAATGAAGGAAGGCAGTGAAAATGGGTTCCATCTCTGGGGATACTGGACCTGGGTCACACTAACTGTGACAAAAGTGTTAGTTGCTCAGTCATGTGCAGCTCTTTGCAACCCCATGGACTGTAGCCTTCCAGGCTCATCTGTGCATGGAATACTCTAGGAGAAAATACTGGAGTGGGTTCCCATGCTCTCCTCCAGAGTATCTTCCCAATGCAGGGATCAAACCCCAGTCTCCCACATTGCAGGCAGGTTCTTTACTGTCTGAGCCACCAGGGAAGCTTGTGACTTAGATATAACTCCTGACTCAGTTATCCTGTCTGTAAAATGGGAGCAATGGTCCTAAACGGTTACAAGGTTTCATCAAGGAGCACATGTCTGATGGTTCTCACTGAGCTGGGGGAAATCAGAATTCTTTCTCAGGGCAGCGGAAGAAGAAAGGGCCCAGGTTGCAGAAATAGCAGCAAGAATGCCTGACCTGGGACTGCCCTGGTCATCCAGTGCTTAAGAATCCACCTGCCAGACAGGGGACTTGGATTTGATCCCTGCTCTGGGAAGATTCAACACACACACACACACACACACACACACACACACACACAAAAGCTGAGCTGGAAGTAGAGGGTATCTGCTGTGTAAATCCCTCCACTCCTCCAATGTGAGTAAAGTCTATACATCTCAAAAGGATGGATCTTCAGGAAAAGCACTGACCCCACAGCTGGGTGGATGTGATGTGGACACAGACTCATCTGCGGAAGCAGGTGTTTAGTGGAGATGTGAGTCGAGTCTTCTCAAGTCCCCAGAAATCCAGAAGAGGGCCGTGAACAAGTCTAGTCTCTGACTTGGAGAATAGAATAAGAATCCTATCTAGAATCCTGAAGTTCAGGTATTAAAATCAGCCCTGCCCCCACTTTAAGGACTCCAATAGATCCCACCTGAGCTGTTAGGAGAAAAATAGCCCCTCTGTATGCCCACTCTTCTCAGAGGCTGCTGCATTCACCTTTTCCACTGATTATTTCGGTATTTACCATCTTGACTCTAAACAGTATGCTTGTTGTCAGTTTTAGTCACAATCTGTCGATTTCCCATTTGGGAAGATGAAGATGTAGTAGCTCTCTGCTTCCCTGCCCTTACCACGCTCTCAACAATTAAATGACAGTCTCAGTTGGCTCCACATTCAGTGCTTGCACCGTTACAAACACGCAAATAATATTTGCAGCTGAGACTCAGAGGAAAAAAAAGAAAACGATACCTTCTTATCTCTGGCATAGCTTCTTGCTTTCCCTGGAGACTTTTTCCATTTGCTTAATTTTCACATTCATTTAGGAAAAATTATTACTGAAAAAAAGCTTTTTAAAGGATCCTTGGGCTCTACAGGTGTTTTATCTTTCCATCTTTCTGAAAAGTCTGTTCTGTGTCTCCTGACTACCCAGATGGAATTCCACTCTTGATTCTCTGAGCTCGTATCCTTCTGTTTCTTGGTTTACCCCCTTGGTTTGGTGGAGCACATCCTTGAGATGCTTTCTGAGAAAGGGGACAAGAGATGAAAGTGTTAAAAAATCTGACAGGCATGAAACTCTTTATGCCATCTTCATGCTTAACTGATGGGTACAGAATTTAGGTGAGTATAGAAATATGTTAGCAATGATCTTCCTTCAACATTTTGAGATTTGCTGTTTTCCATTCTTATCATTGCAGCATTTAAAATTAGCCCGAAATGTAGCACATGGAAACAATCAATAGGTTGAAAGAGTAACAGTAAGCATGTCTCTTGTGGGCCAGGAATTTAGGAGTGACTTAGCTGGTTGGTTCAGTTTAGGGTCATTCATGAGGCTGTAGTAAAACTGTCGCTATTGCTGGAGGGTCAGCTGCCAAGATGATTCAGTCACGGGACTAGCAAATTACAGAGGTGGTTATCAGGAGAACCCATTTCCTCTTGAAGTGGACTTCTCCATAGAGACTTCTCACTCATGATGGCTGACTTCCCCCTGAACAAGTGGTCCAGAAGAGAGCCAGGTAGACTCTGCGAGGCCTCGAATGCCTCGCCACACATCACATCCCATCCTTTCAGCCGAGTCCTATGTTGCTGTTGAGTTGCTAAGTTGTGTCCAGCTCTTAGTGACCCCTGGACTGCAGCACACCAGGCTGCTCTGTCCTCCACTATCTCCTGAAGTTTGCTCCAGTTCACGTGCACACATGAGTCAGTGATGCTCTCCAACCATCCTCTTCATCCTCTGTCACCCCTTCTGCCTTCAGTCTTTCCAGCATCTGGTCTTTCCCACTGAGTCAGCTCTTCACGTCAGGTGGCCAAAGTATCGGAGCTTCAGCATGGGTGCTTCCAATGAATACTCGGGGTTGCTATCCTGTAGGATTGACTGGTTTGATCAGTGTGGAAGAGTTCTACACCTGAGGATGTGAATATTCCAATATGGCACTCACTGGAGTCTGGCTTCTAGTTTCCAGTGTTGCTTTGAGAGCTCTGGGATCATTTATATCTGATCTCTTGTATGTGATTTTTCCCTCTGCTTCCCTCTCTGTACCTCACAATTTGTAGAACATGATTTTTCTCTCTACTGTGTTGAAATAACACGTGTAAAGTTCTATTTTCATGTGTTGTTCCAGGCACTTGGGTGATATTTTCAATCAATAAACTTGCATTCTCTTCTGGGAAATTTCCTTATATTATTTTGTTTATAATTTCCTTCCCTCTGCTTTCTTTGTTGTCTTTTCCTGGAATTTCTGTTTTTCAGTCTTTGACATACTATATAGGACTTCTTAACAATGATTTTTGTTTGTTTAGCTTTTTATTTTTTGGCCACAGAGTGGGGCATGTGGAATCTTGCTTGGTTCCCCAACTAGGAATTGAAAAACCACATCCCCTACATTGGAAGCTCAGAGTCTTAACCATTGGACCACCAGTAAAATCCCCATATGAGACTCTTTACTGGTTGTTTTTTTTTTTTTTTTTTCCATTATTTTTTATTTATTTTTTTTAAATTTTAATCAGCACGCAGACGGCCTTCGTCGCCATGACTCGGGGGAAAGGCTCTCCGGCCCGGACCGCTAGGGACGCCCCAACCAAGTAGAGAAAATGACGCCGCAGAACACACGCCGACGCAAAACCTCCATTATTTTTTAAACTCCATTTTCTGGAAGATTTCTTCAGCTTATCTTCCAAACATTTTATTGAGTTTTTCTTTTTTTCTATAATATTTTTATTTCCACAAACCATGTTTTGTTATCTGAATGCTCTTTTAAACAGCATCCTGTGCTTGCCTCTTGTTCTCGCCCTCTTCCTTTGAAAATAATGATTGCTCCCTTTTAGTTTGGACATATCCCGCTCACTGATGCTTTCTGTTTTACTGTTGTTGGTTGGTTGGTTGTATTTTTTGGTCTTTCTAATGTATGAGCTATTCCTCACCAGTCATTGAAAGTTCTGCTCATATGTAAGACTGGGGACTAAAAAGCTAACTGGAAGCTCTGAGCGCATGACAGGGACTATCGGTGACCTTCACGGTGGATGACATGCTGAGCCATTTGCTTGTAGAACCTTCAAGTCAGCATCTCTAGATCTTTCTTCCTGACCTCTTCACTCTTCCTGGGAAAAACAGAGCAGCTTGGGGGCTGTCAGATTCTCGGAGCTGACCCCGAGGAAGGCTGGTCTGTCTGCATAGAGGCCTTGTTTGCATTTGAGCCCTGCCATCCTTGGCAGGACCTGGGACTCTCCAAATCCTTCCTCCAAGAATGCATGCATGTGTGCCAAGTCACTGCAGTCATGTCCAACTCTGTGTGACCCTATGACTGTAGCCTGCTAAGTTCTTTGTCCATGGGATTCTCCAGACAAGAACGCTGGAGTAGGTCACCAAGTATCCTCCAGTGGATCATCCCAAACCCCAGTCTCCTGCATTGTGGGCAGATTCTTTACTGTCTGAGCCACCAGGGAAATCTGTGACTTAGATACTCACAACTCCTGACTCAGTTATCCTGTCTGTAAAATGGGAGCATGGTCCTCCATGGTTACAAGGTTTCTCAAAGAGCACATGTCAGATGGTTCTCACCGAGCTGGTGGAGATCAGAATTCCTTCTCAGAGCAGGGGAAGAAGAAGAAAGGGCCCAGATTGCAGAAATAGCAGCAAGAATGCCTGACCTGGGACTGCCCTGGTCATCCAGTGGTTAGAATCCACCTGCCAAGGCAGGGGACATGGGTTTGATCCCTGCTCTGGGAAGATTCAAAACATAATTAAAAAAAAAAAAAAACAACCTGACCTGGAAGTAGAAAGTGTCTGCAGTGTAAATCCCTCCACTCCTCCAATGTGAGTAAAGTCTATACATCTCAAAAGGATGGATCTTCAGGAAAAGCACTGACCCCACAGCTGGGTGGATGTGATGTGGACACAGACTCAACTGCAGAAGCCAGTGTTTGGTGGAGACGTGAGTTAAGTCCTCTCAAGTCCCCCAAATCAGGAAGAGGGCCATGAACGAGTCTAATCTCTGACATGGAAAATAGAATAAGAATCCTATCTAGCTCAAGTCCCCCAAATCAGGAAGAGGGCCATGAACAAGTCTAATCTCTGACATGGAAAATAGAATAAGAATCCTATCTAGAATCCTGAAGTTCAGGTATTAAAATCAGCCCTGCCCCCACTTTAAGGATTCCAGTAGTTCCCACCTGAGTTGTTAGGAGAAAAATAGCCCCACTCTGGAGAAGGCAATGGCAACTCACTCCAGTACTCTAGCCTGGAAAATCCCATGGACGGAGAAGCCTGGTAGGCTACAGTCCATGGGGTCATGAAGAGTTGGACACGACTGAGCCACTTCACTTTCACTTTTCACTTTCATCATTGGAGAAGGCAATGGCAACCCACTCCAGTGTTCTTGCCTGGAGAATCCCAGGGACAGAGGAGCCTGGTGGGCTGCCGTCTTTGGGGTCGCACAGAGTCAGACACGACTGAAGCAACTTAGCAGAGCAACAGCATACTCACTGTTCTCTCCAGAGGCAGCCGAATTCACCTCTTCTGTTGATTATTTTGGTATTTACCATCTTGACTCTAAACAGTATGCTTGTTGTCAGTTTTAGTCACAATCTGTCGATTTCCCATTTGGGAAGGCGAAGATGTAGCTCTCTGCTTCCCTGCCCCCATCACACTCTCAACAATTAAATGACAGGCTCAGTTGGCTCCGACTCAGTGTTTGCACCATTACAACCATGCAAATAACATTTGCAGCTGAGACTCAGGGGAAAAAAAAACAAACGATATCTTCTATCTCTGGCATAGCTTCTTGCTTTCCCTGGAGGCTTTTTCCGTTTGATAATTTTCACATTCATTTAGGAAAAATAACTACTGAAAAAAAACAACCTTTTAAAGAATCTTTAGGTTCTACAGGTGTTTTATCAATTCCATCTTTCTGACAAGTCTGTTCTGTGTCTCCTGAACATCCAGATGGAATTCCACTCTTGACTCTCAGACACCATATCTTTCTGTTTCTTGGTTTACTCCCTTGTTTTGGTGGAGCACATCCCTGAGATACTTTCTGAGAAAGGGGACAAGAGTTGAAAGTTTTAAAAAAATGAAATGTATGAAACCCTTTATTACATCTCATGCTTAACTAATGGGTACAGAATTTAGATGAGTATAGAAGTATGTAGGCAATGATCTTCCTTCAACATTTTGAGATTTGCTGTTTTTCATTCTTATTGTCTATTGCAGCATTTAAAATTAGCCCGAAATGCAGCAGGTGGAAACAATAAGTAGCTTGAAAGAGTAACAATAAGCATGTCTTTTGTGGGCCTGGAATTTAAGATGACTTAGCTGGTTGGTTCAGTTTAGGGTCACTCATGAGGCTGCAGTAAAGCTGTCTCTATTGCTGGAGGGTCAGCTGCCAAGATGATGAAGTCACAGGACTAGCAAATTCCGGAGGTGGTTATCAGGAGCACCCATTTCCTCCCCAAGTCAACCTCTCCATAGAGACTGTTCTTATTCATGGTGGCTGACTTCCCCCTGTACAAGTGATCCAGAAGAGAGCCAGGTGGATGCTGGGATGCCTCGAACGCCTCAGCACACATAACATATCATCCTTTCAGCCGTGTCCTGTGTTGCTCTTCAGTTGCTAAGTTGTGTACAACTCAGTGATACCTTGGACTGCAGCACACCAGGCTCCTCGGTCCTCCGCTATCTCCGCTACTGAAGTTTGCTCCAATTCATGTCCATACATGAGTCAGTGATGCTATCTAAGCATCCTCTTCATCCTCTGTCACCCCTTCCTCCTTTGGCCTTCAATCTTTCCCAGCATCTGGTCTTTTCCATTGAGTCAGCTCTTCACATCAGGTGGCCAAAGTATCAGACCTTCAGCATTTTTCCTTCCAATGACTATTCAGGATTGATATCCTTTAGGATTCACTGGTTTGATCAATGTGGAAAAGTTCTATACATGAGGATGTGAATATCCCAATATGACACTCACTGGAGTCTGGCTTCTAGTTTCCAGTGTTGCTTTGAGAGCTCTGGGATCATTTATATCCTGACCCTTTGTATGTGATGTTTCCCTCTGCTTCCCTCTCTGTATCACGCAATTTGTAGAACATGATTTTTCTCTCTACTGTTTTGAAATAACATGTATAAAGTTCTATTTTCATGTCTTATTCTGGGCACTTGGGTGACATTTTCAATCAATAAACTTGCCTTCTCTTCCGGGAAGTTTCCTTGTGTTACTTTGTTTATAATTTCCTTTCCTCTGCTTTCTTTGTTGTCTTTTCCTGGAATATCTGTTTTTCAGTCTTGACATACTGTATAGGACTTCTTAGGAATGAATTGTTTGTTTGTTTAATTTTTTATATTTTTGCCACACTATGGGGCCTGTGGAATCTTGCTTCCCCAACTAGGAATCGAAAAACTGCATCCCCTGCATTGGAAGCTTAGAATCTTAACCACTGGACCACCAGGTAAATCCCCATATAAGACTTCTAATTTTTACTGGTTTTTTTCATTTATTTTTAAACTCTATTTTCTGGAAGATTTCTTCGGCTTATCTTTCAAACATTTTATTGAGTTTCTCTTTTTTTCTATTGTGTTTTTATTTTCCCAAACCATGTTTTCTTCTCTGAATGCTCTTTTTAAACATGTGCTTGCTGCTATTTCTGCAATCTGGGCCCTTTCCTCTTCTTCCCCCGCCCTGAGAAGGAATTCTGATTTCCACCAGCTCAGTGAGAACCATCTGACATGTGCTCTTTGAGAAACCTGTGCTTGCTTCTTGTTCTGGCCCTCTTCCTTTGAAAATAATGATTGCTTCCTTTTAGTTTTGGACATTTCCCTCTCACTGATGTTTTCTTTTTGCTATGGTTGGTGGGTTGGTTGATATTTTTTTGGTCTTTCTCATGTATAAGGTATTCCTCAGTAATCATTGAAAGTTCTGCTCATATGTAAGACTGGGGACTAAAAAGCTAACTGGAAGCTCTGAGCACATGACAGGGACTATTGGTGACCTTCATGGTGGATAACATGCTGAGCCATTTGCGTGTAGAACCTTCAAGTCAGCATCTCTAGATCTTTCCTCCTGACCTCTTCACTCTTTCTGGGGAAAAGAGAGAAGCCTGGTGGCTGCCAGATTCCAGGAGCTGAGTCCAAGGAAGGCTGGTCTATCTGCGTAGAGCCCTTGTTTGCAGTTGAGCCCTGCCATTCTCGGTATGATCTGGGACTCTCCAAATCCTTTCTCCAAGAATGCATGCATGTGTGCCAAGTCACTGCAGTCTTGTCTGACTCTGTGTGACCCTATGACTGTAGCCTATTAAGCTCCTTTGTCCATGGGATTCTCCAGACAAGAACGCTGGAGTAGGTCGCCAAGTATCCTCCAGTGGATCATCCCAATGCAGGGATCAAACCCCAGTCTCCCACATTGCCGGCAGATTCTTTACTGTCTGAACCACCAGGGAAATCTGTGACTTAGATACTCACAACTCCTGACTCAGTTATCCTGTCTGTAAAATGGGAGCATGGTCCTCCATGGTTACAAGGTTTCTCAAAGAGCACATGTCAGATGGTTCTCACCGAGCTGGTGGAGATCAGAATTCCTTCTCAGAGCAGGGGAAGAAGAAGAAAGGGCCCAGATTGCAGAAATAGCAGCAAGAATGCCTGACCTGGGACTGCCCTGGTCATCCAGTGGTTAGAATCCACCTGCCAAGGCAGGGGACATGGGTTTGATCCCTGCTCTGGGAAGATTCAAAACAAACAAAGAAAAAAAAACAACCTGACCTGGAAGTAGAAGGTGTCTGCAGTGTAAATCCCTCCACTTCCTCAAATGTAGGTGAAGTCTGCACCCACCTCACAGAGATGGGCCTTGAGAAAAAGCACTGACCCCACAGCTGGGTGGATGTGATGTGGACACAGACTCATCTGCAGAAGCCAGTGTTTGGTGGAGGGGAGTCAAGTCTTCTCAAGTCCCCAAAATTCAGAAGAGGTCCGTGAACAAGTCTAGTCTCTGACTTGGAGAATAGAATAAGAATCCTATCTAGAATCCTGAAGTTCAGGTATTAAAATCAGCCCTGCCCCCACTTTAAGGATTCCAGTAGTTCCCACCTGAGTTGTTAGGAGAAAAATAGCCCCTCTTTGTACCCACTCTTCTCTCCCAAGGCTGCCGCATTCACCTCTTCTGTTGATTATTTTGGTATTTACCATCTTGACTCTAAACAGTATGCTTGTTGTCAGTTTTAGTCACAATCTGTCGATTTCCCATTTGGGAAGGTGAAGATGTAGCTCTCTGCTTCCCTGCCCCCACCACACTCTCAACAATTAAATGAGAGTCAGTTGGCTCCACCTTCAGTGTTTGCACCATTACAACCCTGCAAATAACATTTGCAGCTGAGACTCAGGAAAACAAAAACAAAAACAAAAAACGATACCTTCTTATCTCTGGCATAGCTTCTTGCTTTCCCTGGAGGCTTTTTCCATTTGCTTAATTTTCACATTTGTTTAGGAAAAATAACTACTGGAAAAAAGCTTTTTAAAGAATCTTTAGGCTCTACAGGTATTTTATCATTTTCATCTTTCTGACAAGTCTGTTCTTTGTCTCCTGACTGCTGCTGCTGCTGCTGCTGCTAAGTTGCTTCAGTTGTGTCCAACTCTGTGCGACCCCATAGAGGGCAGCCCACCAGGCTCCCCCGTCCCTGGGATTCTCCAGGCAAGAACACTGGAGTGGGTTGCCATTTCCTTCTCCAATGCATGAAAGTGAGAAGTGAAAGTGAAGTCGCTCAGTCGTGTCCGACTCTTAGCGATCCCATGGACTGCAGCCCACCAGGCTCCTCCGTCCATGGGATTTTCCAGGCAAGAGTACTGGAGTGGGGTGCCATTGCCTTCTCCCTGTCTCCTGACTACCCAGATGGAATTCCACTCTTGACTCTCAGAGCTCGTATCTTTCTGTTTCTTGTTTTACTCCGTCGTTTTGGTGGAGCACATCCTTGAGATGTTTTCTGAGAAAGGGGACAAGAGATGAAAGTTTTAAAAAATCTGACAGGCATGAAAGTCTTTATCCATCTTCATGCTTAACCGATGGGTTCAGAATTTAGATGAGTATAGAAATATGTTGGCAATGATCTTCCTTCAACATTTTGAGACTTGCTGTTTTCAATTATTCTTATCATTGCAGCATTTAAAATTAGCCCGAAATGTAGCACATGGAAACAATCAGTAGGTTGAAAGAGGAACAGTAAGCATGTCTCTTGTGGGCCAGGAATTTAGGAGTGACTTAGCTGGTTGGTTCAGTTTAGGGTCATTCATGAGGCTGTAGTAAAACTGTCGCTATTGCTGGAGGGTCAGCTGCCAAGATGATTCAGTCACGGGACTAGCAAATTACAGAGGTGGTTATCAGGAGAACCCATTTCCTCTTGAAATGGACTTCTCCATAGAGACTTCTCACTCATGATGGCTGACTTCCCCCTGAACAAGTGGTCCAGAAGAGAGCCAGGTAGACTCTGCGAGGCCTCGAATGCCTCGCCACACATCACATCCCATCCTTTCAGCCGAGTCCTATGTTGCTGTTGAGTTGCTAAGTTGTGTCCAGCTCTTAGTGACCCCTGGACTGCAGCACACCAGGCTGCTCTGTCCTCCACTATCTCCTGAAGTTTGCTCCAGTTCACGTGCACACATGAGTCAGTGATGCTCTCCAACCATCCTCTTCATCCTCTGTCACCCCTTCTGCCTTCAGTCTTTCCAGCATCTGGTCTTTCCCACTGAGTCAGCTCTTCACGTCAGGTGGCCAAAGTATCGGAGCTTCAGCATGGGTGCTTCCAATGAATACTCGGGGTTGCTATC
This sequence comes from Bison bison bison, assembly GCF_000754665.1. Classification (NCBI taxonomy): domain Eukaryota; kingdom Metazoa; phylum Chordata; class Mammalia; order Artiodactyla; family Bovidae; genus Bison; species Bison bison. Next base: position 2,691,224 of record NW_011494861.1, read on the forward strand.
CTGTAGGATTGACTGGTTTGATCAGTGTGGAAGAGTTCTACACCTGAGGATGTGAATATTCCAATATGGCACTCACTGGAGTCTGGCTTCTAGTTTCCAGTGTTGCTTTGAGAGCTCTGGGATCATTTATATCTGATCTCTTGTATGTGATTTTTCCCTCTGCTTCCCTCTCTGTACCTCACAATTTGTAGAACATAGTTTTTCTCTCTACTGTGTTGAAATAACATGTGTAAAGTTCTATTTTCATCTCTTGTTCTGGGCACTTGGGTGACATTTTCAATCAATAAACTTGCATTCTCTTCTGGGAAGTTTCCTTGTGTTACTTTGTTTATAATTTCCTTCCCTCTGCTTTCTTTGTTGTCTTTTCCTGGAATTTCTGTTTTTCAGTCTTTGACATACTATAGGGCTTCTTACGAATGAATCATATTTGTTTGTTAGTTTAGTTTTTTATATTTTTTCCACACTGTGGGGCCTGTGGAATCTTGGTTCCCCAACTAAGAATCGAAAAACCACATCCCCTGCATTGGAAGCTTGGCGTCTTAATCACTGGACCACCAGGTAAATCCCCATATAAGACTTCTTATCTTTACTTTTTTTTTTCTCTCTTTAAACTCTATTTTCTGGAAGATTTCTTCAGCTTATCTTCCAAACATTTTATTGAGTTTTTTGTTTCTATCATATTTTTATTTCCCCAAACCATGTTTTGTTCTCTGAATGCTCTTGCTAAACAGCAAGCATCCTGTGTTTGCTTCTTGTTCTGGCCCTCTTCTTTTGAAAAGAATGATTGCTTCCTTTTAGTTTTGGATATTTCCCTCTCACTGATGTTTTCTGTTTTGCTGTGGTTGGTTGGTTGGCTGATATTTTTTGGTCTTTCTCATGTATGCGGTTTTCCTCAGTAATCATTGAAAGTTCTGCTCATTGTAAGACTAGGGACTAAAAAGCTAATTGGAAGCTTGGTGACCTTCACGGTGGATAATATGCTGAGCCATTTGCATGTAGAACCTTCAAGTCAGCATCTTTAGATCTTTCCTCCTGACCTCTTCACTCTTCCCGGGAAAAGAGAGAAGTCTGGTGGCTGCCAGGTTCCAGGAGCTGAGTCAGAGGACAGCTGGTCTGTCTGCATGGATCCCTTGTTTGCTGTTGGGCCCTGCCATCCTTGGCAGGATGGGACTCTCCAAATCCTTCCTCCAAGAATGCATGCATGTGTGCTAAGTGGCTTCAGTTATGTCTGACTCTGTGTGACTGTATGACTGTAGCCTGCTAAGCTGTTTGTCCATGGGATTCTCCAGACAAGAACGCTGGAATGGGTCACCATGGTCTCTTCCAGGGTATCTTCCCAACCCAGGGATTAAACCTGTGTCTCTTTCGTCTCCTGCTTTGACAGGTGTTTCCTCCAAGAATAAGTCACCCTTTTCTGCTGGGGTTGGGGGATGGGAAGCAGGGATTGGCAAGATGCTTACTTGTGTCCAGAAGGACTTGGGGCCGCAAATTCCTGATTTCACTGCAAGCTCAGAGTTGCTTCCTGGAGCATCATTTCCACCTGTCCATCTGTTTCTCCAGCTTCCTAAATGTCGATTCCATGTCCTTGCCCATGTTCCCCATTGTTGTGGACTCGTGTTTTTAAAGCTCCCCTCTTCTCTCTGCCAGGAGGGAAAGGTAGATGCCTGTGTGCCTCCCCCATGTCCACCTAGAAGCCACCACCTTTGAGATCATTGTCCCCAGGACTCTGCGTGACCTTGGAAGTCACACACTGCTGGGGAACCCCAGAGGTCAAGGGTGAAGACAGAGCTAGCATTTGTTCCCAGGCCTGGCCGTCACCCAGGCCCAGCCCCTGGCTCCTGGAGCATCCTGCCCTCGCTGCCCAGAAATCTGGGCAGGCAGGAGTCATGGGGTCTGTTCCCAGAAGGCCAGGGTGGCTGGGGGCAGGGCCAGGCGCTGGACAAACAGATCAAAGGTGAGGCTCCCTGGGGCTCCAGACGGTGCCTAGTCAGCCGGAGGACACCAAGTGCACCATGAGGTGGGTGGAAGCCCCCAGGACCTGCTTGGCAGGGGTGAGGGCTGAGAGCAGGCCTCACCGCCCCTGCCCTGCACCGCCCTCAGGCTGCTGGTCTTCCTGGGCCTGCTGTGGGGCTTGGTGGCTGCGTCCTCGGGGCCACAGTGGCCCAAACCAGTGTTCGGGCGCCTGGCATCGCCCGGCTTCCACGACAAGTACGCCAACAACCAGGAGCGGCGCTGGGCCCTGACGGCGCCCCCCGGCTACCGCCTGCGCCTCTACTTCACCCACTTCCAGCTGGAGCCCTCCTACCTGTGCGAGTATGACTTTGTCAAGGTGCCAGCAGGGCAGGTGGGGGGATGGGACACCTGGGAGCAGGGTCTGACCTTGGAGGGTGGGAGGGCAGTCAGGCCTGGCGTCGCGCCTTTGCTCCCCGTGACCCCCGAACCCCCCAGCTGAGCGCTGGGACCAAGGAGCTGGCCACGCTGTGTGGCTCGGAGAGCACGGACACAGAGCGGGCGCCTGGCAACGACACCTTCTACTCACCGGGCTCCAGCCTGGATGTCACCTTCCGCTCCGACTACTCCAACGAGAAGCCGTTCACGGGCTTTGAGGCCTTCTACTCTGCAGAGGGTGAGCAGGGGAGGAGGCCGGTTGTGGGGGCGGGATTCGGTCTCAGGCCAGACTGGTCCTCCCTTTGGTCTCCTCCCCACCCCCACTCTAGTCCCTGAGGCTGGCTTCTTGCCAGACCAGCAGGAGAAGAGTGCATACCTGGTCTGACATCATCACAATGCAAATATCCCTAACAGGCCATGATCTCTGCTCTAAACTAAGCCCCCCTTGGGTGCCAGGTGCTAAGACTGAATGCCCTTCTGTGCCAGGGACATCCTTAGGGGCCCCTGTGATGCAAGGGCCAGGTGAGCCCATTTGCAGATGGGCAGGTGAAGCCCCACTAGCTTGAGTACTGCGTCTGCATGTGGACTTCGATGCTTGATTTCAGATTCTGGCTCTTGCAGGGACTTGCTGTGTGGCCTTGGGCAAGTGGTTCAACCTCTCTGTGTTTGTCCTGAGGCTGCTCTAAGAGTTCAGTGAAACCTGTACAGAGGCCTACCCACCGGGTTCCCTTGTAGGCTGCTCCCTGCACTGGCCCGGCTACGTGGAGCAGGACGCTTCACCTTCATTGGTTTAAAAAGGGTGAAATTGAGGTCTCCCTCCGCCTGCTGCAGGAAGGCCGCAGTGACCTTTGTTTGGCCTCTAGCACTTGGCCGGGCACAAGCCACCTCCATTCCCGAGGAGGCTCCTCTCAGGGCAGCTGTGAGGCTGCGGGCCTCTGAGCTGAGCCCGGGCCTCAGTGATATCCCCTCTCCTTTCCTGCTGCCTGCCTGCCTGGCCCTCCCCCAGACATTGACGAGTGCCAGGTGCCCCCAGGAGAGGCCCCCACCTGTGACCACCACTGCCACAACTACCTGGGTGGCTTCTACTGCTCCTGCCGTGTGGGCTATGTTCTCCACAGGAACAAGCGCACCTGCTCAGGTGAGCCACAGCTGGAAAGGGGAAAAGGGGGACACTATGCCTGGCCCAGCCCCCACTCTGCCCCAAGATACCACTGGCTCCTCAAGGCCACAGTTGCTCTGCCCAGGCGACTGGAGGGACCACTGGCCTTGGCCCTCTAGACACTTCTCCTAGGTGGTGGCCCCTTCTTGGTCTTCTGTCCCTTCTCACCATCCACCCATTCATCCTCTACCCAACTGTCCATCTGTCCACTCACCCATCCATCCATCCATCTGTCCACTCACCCATCCATCCATCCATCTATCCATCTATCACCCATCCATATATCCATCTATCTGTCTATCCACCCATCCATCTATCCATCCATCTATCCACACATCCATCCATCCATTCACCCGTGCTCTCCAATTCCTCACTCACCTCTGCCCTGTCCTTGGCTCACTCTCATCCCCTTCAGCTCATTCACTTGGTGAGCATGTGTTAGGCTCTCACTCTGTACCTGGCTCACCCTCCCTGGGGTGGGGGGGCTCCAGGATGGAGGAGTGGGGGGCCCCAGGCCTGCTTCACACAAGCTTCCCTTCATGGAACCTCAGGGTGAGGGCAGATCCTGCTCAAAGCTGCTGTTTGGTGCCCAGCCAGCCAACCCCTTTGTCCTCCACTGCCTGGATGCCCCTCTGCGCCTTTGCCAGGGGCCTGGATGGAAAACCAGCTGGTATAAGTT
>NW_011494861.1:2695549-2715988 GCF_000754665.1 Bison bison bison
ACCAGCTGGCGCCCTGGGGAGTGAGCAGCCGCATCCCTCGAAGCTGACCCTGCGCCCCCTGCTCAGTCATCCCTCCCCCGTGTCTCTCCCTGTCTCCGTTCTCTTCCAGAGCAGAGCCTCTAGCCTCCCCTCCAGCTCCCGTCTGGGTTGGGCAAGTCTGCTGCTGTCTGCAGCCCCCACTGACCGCCCCCTTGGACCTAACAATAAACGTGGCTCCACCTCCACCTGCTGCCTGTCTCTGGGGGGACAGTCGGGGAGGGCCGTGATGTGCTTCCTGGCCCCTCTCCTCTTCCACCCTCATCTCAGTCTGAGGGGCCCCAGTTGGTGGGGTGGCCCCCTCCATGGGGCCACAGGCGTCTTTCCCAGAAGGGCTTGCTCTACTTCCACCCTCGTTTTGATGGTGGGGCCTTGAGGTCCAGAGAGGGGGCATAGGCTTGCCTGAGTTCCCACAGGGCAGCCAAGCTCTTGCTGCTCCCCTACCAGGAATCCAAGGACTGGGCTCAGAGCATCCTTGGGTCCACTTCCTATTCAGAGGGCAATTCAGGTCCTGTGTGTGATGGGCTAGGGGAAGCCTGACCCAGAGCAGAAGAGGCCAGGGAGGTTTTGATGGATGGAAACTGATTGCCCATCAACTCACTGACAGGTAATCTGGTCCCCCACATCTGGGGCTGACTGCCTCTGCACCCTGGGAAGCAGCCACGTAGAAGAAGAAAGGCAGTGCTGGGCTCCTACTTCCTGAAATGTCCCCTGCACCACCACCTGGGGGAGGGGGGCAGGACCCTCCCATGAGTGATGCTGACTTCCCTCTTCAAAGGCAGAATCAGCTGTTTCAGTGGGGAATGTGGGCACCAGACTCATCTGTGATCAATGTGGACTTGAACTTCCCTCAACTGCCCCCCTGTCTTGATCCAGGGAAGGTGGGTGGGGGGAGGGCCCAAGGGAGGCTGGGCTGGACTGTCCAAGACTGGGGGAGATGAACTTGGGGGTTGCTAGAGTCAGGGGTGGGTGGGTGACCCTCAGCCCAAGGAGATATCCCTCCTCCCATCCACTCCCCACCCAGTTCCTGGGGAATAAGGAAAGTCCCCTTCTCTTCTCTTGGTGCCTCCTTCCCCCGGGCAAATCCCACACCCCTCATTCCTGGAATTGGGACTCTGGCCCAGTGATTCCTGCAACAGAAGCCTTGGCCTAGGGCCCCCACCTTCCCTGGGGGTGTGAGTGCAGCCCCAGAGAATGTACATTCAAGTGTCGAGGGTGTCAGCTAAAGCCTGGAAGCCAGAGGAAGCCCCTCCCTAAACTGTCCCTTCAGCCCCTGGGTGGAGTGTCCTGTCTCTGGAAGGGCTTCTGGGGCTGGTGTCTGAGCTCGACCAGTAGCCTGAGCCAGGCTTCTGTGCCCGGCTCACCGTGCCTGTCTTCCCCCCTCTCCCCAGCCCTGTGTTCTGACCAGGTCTTCACTGCCCGGTCTGGGGAGCTCAGCAGCCCTGAATACCCACAGCCATACCCCAAACTCTCCAGCTGCACCTACAGCATCCACTTGGAGGAGGGATTCCACGTCATCTTGGACTTTGTGGAGTCCTTTGACGTGGAGACGCACCCCGAGACCCTGTGCCCCTACGACTCCCTCAAGGTCTGGTTCCTCTGGCCCCCACCTCATCCTGGCCCGGTAGGTCCTGGGGTGACGGGTATCTCTCCGTTTTCAGATTCGAACAGACAAGGCGGAATACGGCCCGTTCTGTGGGAAGACATTGCCCAGCAGGATTGAAACCAAGAGCAATACCGTGACCATCACCTTTACCACCGATCAGTCGGGGGACCACATGGGCTGGAAGGTCCGATACAACAGCACAGGTGAGGGCAGGTAGGGACTCTTCCAGAAGCATCAAGGAACCACAAGGGATGGAACTCTTCCTGGCTGGGCCCCGGAAACTGGGAAGGGACAATTTTTCCTTAACCTGCTCAGTGTCCCTGGATAAGTCTGAAAAGCAAACTGAAAGGTTAATGGGAAAAAGTATACTTGTTCATTTCATGTAAGTTTTATGTGGCACTAGGGCTTCCCAGTGGCTCAGATGCTATGAATCTGCCTGCAATGCAGGAGACCTGGGTTCACTCCCTAGGTCAGGAAGAGCCCCTGGAGAAGGGAATGGCATCCTACTCTGGCATTCTTGCCTGGAGAATCCCATGGACAGAGGAGCCTGTTGGGCTACAGTCCATGGGGTCACAAAGAATTGGACACGACTGAGTGACTAACACTCTACACACACTCCACGCTTTACATGGCACAACTGCCTTCCTAAGGAAATGAAGACCCAGAGACACAGCTGTGTACTTCTGTGCTGGGTCTGCTAAGGAGTGTGACAGGTTGAGGAATATAAAGTAAGGGTGGTGAACTGGGGGAAACTTGTTGTTCAGTCACTCAGTCATGTCTGACTCTTTGCGACCCCATGGACTGCAGCATGCCAGGCTTCCCTGTCCATCATGAACTCCTGGAGCTTGCTCAAATTCATGTCCATCGAGTCGGTGATGCCATCCAACCATCTCATCCTCTGTCGTCCCGTTTTTCTCCTACCCTGAGAAAGCCCAGCATCAGGGTCTTTTCCAATGTCAGTTCTTGGGATCAGGTGGCCAGTGTTGGAGCTTCAGCTTCAGCCTCAGTCCCTTCAATGACTCAAATGTAGCCAGCCTTGTTTGTTAGGATTCTTCTTGGCATCCCTTTGTCTTTGGTGATAAGTCTTCCCTCTGAGTGTAGGGAAGACACCTGTCACACAAGGGTCTTATAACCTGCTTCAGGGGAGAAGGGAGAGGTAAAGGGAGGAATATGGAAGGGTGTTGTCCCAAGGGCAAGGGAACTGTTATGTGCAAAAGCCCAGAGGCTCCATCTTTCTTGGTGTGAAGCTGCAGTGGGTGTGATGGGGTGGGCAGAGACGGGGGCTCCCGTCACACAGAGTTTGGACAGGGCATCTGCAGCTGGGGCTACACTCTGCCTCCCTGATCCGCCTCCACCCTCCAGGCCTCTTGGGCTTTCCCCACCTCTTCCTCATGACAGACCCTCACACACTGGATGGTTCTTGGTACTTCCTCCTTAGACACGAGTCCAAGTCCCCCATCTTCTGGGCACTGACCGCTGGATGTGACTGTCCCCCTGACAGTTGACACTCTCAGCCAACTGGTCTCTGAGGATGTTTTTGGAAGGGCCGAGTAACTGAACTGGAGAAACTCCAAAGCAAAATATTTGCAGCCCAAGCTGTGCTGAGAGTGCAGGCTGAGGGTCAGGCTGCCCAGCTTGATGTCCCAGCTGTAGTGCCACCTGCTTCCTGGCCGTGTGACACTGAGCTTCTTAAAGTAACTTTCCTGAGATATAATGTCTCAATTATCTAATGAAGGATAACATCTCTGTGGAAAGGTGGGGGTTGGTGGGCTAATGTAGAAGGCATGGGGTGTGTGTGAAGGAGGTATTACTTTTTAAAATGAGGAGACTGGATTAACAAAGATTAACCTTTGGGCCGCCTCTGTTGGACATGTGGGAAAGAATGAGAGCCTGGTCAGGAGGGCAGAGACCAGCACTTTGGGAAGCCTTTTCTTTTTTTTTGATGTGGGCCATTTTTAAAGTCTTTATTGAATTCGCCACAGTATTGCCTCTGTTTTTGTTTTTTTGGCCGAGGCATATAGTATCTTAGCTCCCTGACCAGGGATCGAACCCACACCCCACTGTGTTGGAAGGTAAAGTCTTAACCACTGGATGGCCAGGGAAGTCCCAAACATTTCATTATTTAAAAGCCTTTTGTTTTCCTGTGGGTCAAAGTAATAAAATTTCTAAACCTGGAGTACTGGTTTCAGAGCGAGTAGGAGGGAAAAGTCAGGTTTGCCAGCTGCTGAGTGAGAAGGGGCCAGCACATGGCCTGGCAGTGTGTGTGAAGGAGGGTGTGAGCAGGACCCTGGCCTGGGATTAAGACGGTCTCAGTAAGCCCTGGGATGTCCCTGGAGACTCTGGGGCCTGCCTGGGACTGAGAGTCACCCAGACACATAGAGATCGACTACTGGAGGAAGTGGAGGACAGGCAAATGGCCTGCGTGGGCTGAGGGGTGGCCTTGGGGGATTGTCAGCCATGGGGGATGGGCTGAAGCCATGGGGTGACAACAGGCCAGGGTTTGGGGGCCAAAGTGGAAGCCAGTCCTGAGCCCTGTGGGCACATGCTCATGAGGGACAGGAGAGGCTTCCCAGGTGCCAGTCTGGCTCTGAGCCACGAGGTCTGCTGGGAGGGCTCCCTGGCTGCGACCACCTCTTCAGTTCAGTTCAATTCAGTTCAGTCACTCAGTTGTGTCTGCCTCTTTGCAACCCCATGAATCGCAGCACACCAGGCCTCCTTGTCCATCACGAACTCCTGGACTTCACTCAAATTCATGTCCATCGAGTCGGTGATGCCATCCAGCCATCTCATCCTCTGTCATCCCCTTCTCCTTCTGCCCCCAATCCCTCCCAGCATCTGAGTTTTTTCCAATGAGTCAACTCTTCGCATGACGTGACTGAAGTACTGGAGTTTCAGCTTTAGCATCAGTCCTTCCAAAGAACACCCAGGACTGATCCCCTTCCAGTGCTTATTCCCTGGTGACTCAGCCGGTAAAGAATCCGCCTGCAATGCAGGAGACCTGAGTTCACTTCCTGGGTCAGGAAGATCCCCTGGAGAAGGAAATGGCAACCCACTCCCGTATTCTTGCCTGGGAAATCCTACAGATGGAGAAGCCTGGCAGGCTACAGTCCATGGGGGTCACAAAGAGTAGGACACAACTGAACGACTAACACTTTATTAGCAAAGCACGTTCGTCTGTGCTTCACACTCAGTCCTCACAAAGCCCCAGGAGGTGAGCAAACAGTCTCATCAGACTTATGGATGAGGAAACTGAGACTTTCCTGTGATTTAAATGCATGTGGTGCAACTCTTCTCCACTCCCGCCCCCACTGCCCCCGTTACATTCCCCAGTTCTCTGCAGTGTGTGTGAGGCCCCTGGTGGGGACCAGACACACCCTTTGCAATGACCATGCTCCCTTATTGCATGCCTGATTTTCTTTCCATCACTTTGGCTGAAGCCCAGGCCAGACAACAAATCCTAATTTGTACAGTAAGCAACGGAAAATTTAATCTTGCCTTTGGATTTAAATCTTAAGAACTCTATCCCACTTGTGGAAAGCTCTCTCTACACAATAAGTGTTTCACTTATAAATCAAGAACTTCTAATTGCTCAATTCAGACTTGCCTGCTGTAGACCACAGCCAAACCCATTCGTCTCATTTCCTTGCTCAGCTGAGCCTTGCCCTGATCCATTGGCGCCACCTAATGGCCGCATCTCCCCTGTGCAAGCCAAATACATCCTGAAAGACCACTTCTCCGTCTTCTGCGAGACCGGTTATGAACTTCTGCAAGTAAGTTAATATAAAACTGCTAACTGCAACCACAATCATGATGGTTTTTAAATGAATACACATTTATATCAGCAAGTATGTGAAAGGAAGATGGGAAAACAGCTGTCAGCATGGTGGTTTCTTTTCCCTGTGATTAAACAATAAAATTCAAAGAAATGATACATTTGCTAAGAGAAATGGCTATAGAAAAATTTCTGTTCTTAGGAATTCTGCTATTTAAAAAAAATAATTAATTTGTTTATAGCAGTGCTGGTTCTTCCTTGCTGCTCAGGTTTTCTCTAGTTGCAGCAAGCCGGGGGCTACTCTCTAGTTAGTGTGTGGGCTTCTCATAGTGGTAGCTTCTCTTGCTGTGGAGCACAGGCTCTTGAGCACAAGGATGAAGGGCTTAATTGCTCTGCAGCATGTGGAATCTTCCCGGAACAGGGATTGAACCCACATCTTCTGCATTAGCAGGAGGATTCTTAACCATTGAACCACCAGAAGTCCCAGAACTCTGCTATTTAAAAAAGCTTTGTCTTGGGGAGCGCTGGTGATATAAATGAACACCTTTCTCAGTTCCCTGGTAAAGCCACTGAAATGTTTGCCATTGTGCTCTATGTTATCACCTTGCTATAATCAAACTCCTCGTGGTCAAATGACCTTTACCTGAAACAACTCCTGGGCCCACAAAAAATTAAACAGCCCTTGCAAACAGTATATTCTGCAGAGTTATAAACAGTGACCACTGTTAAGGGAGAGGGAGGATAATTTCAAAAAATGCTTAGTGTGTTGCTTTAGGGGCCCAGGTAGGAGATTAACATGTCCTCTTTATGTTCTTCAAAATTGTCACTGAATCCCAATGGTAAAAAGTAATAACACTGAAATGATAGCTGGCTATGCAATCCAGTCCTGTGGAGGGGAGAAAAGTGAGACACTTTTCTCAATTCGCAAACTTCTGGGCAGGCTCTTACCATAGCTCCTTGAACTGCAAATCTGTTTTTCTTTTTAAATAAACATCTATTGAACATCTAGTTTTATCAGCCATTATCTTTAAAGATATATATATATTTTGCTATGCCTCGTTGTTTGTGGTTCCCCGACCAGGGATTGAACCCAGTCCCTGGCAGTGAAACCTTGAAGTCCTAACCATAACCACTGGACTGCCAGGGAAGTCTCACTCTCTTTTTTTAGTATTTCCTGTTCAGTCTCTGATGAAAGAAAAAAAAAATCATCCTGCTCTCCTTTGAAGCATAAAGCTTCTGTCAAAGCCACTTTCTTTCATTTAAAGTCCGTTTCAGGAAAATATCTCAAGGTCAAAAATGTCCTTCTAGATATTAGCAATGGAACTGATAGAAAACACCCTTGTGAAGTTTAAGGAAGTATTTTAAATGACTTTCCTCCAGCTAATAGCTGCAGGGTAGAAAAATCCAGACATATTCATTCCATGCCTGATCAGGTTGACCTTCCCCAGACTTCTGACCATCACCCTTTGGCACTTAAAGAAATGGTGCAGCATCAGCAGGAACTTGAAATCTGACATGTTCTTGGATTAAAATGGAAAGCAAAAACTGCTGCAAGAGGTCAACATCTTTGAGAGACACACGCAAGAAGACATTACCAAGCACACACATGTATCGAGGTAGCCGGGCTGTGTCATGTGGGTTCATCACCCTCCTTGGGAGCATCTCTCGAAACACTGGAAGAGGAACTACTGTGGAGTGCTTTATGATGAAAACGAGGAAATTAATATTTTCTCAATTCCTCTTTAGGGTAACTTACCCCTGAAGTCATTTGCTGCAGTCTGTCAGAAAGACGGGTCTTGGGACCGACCGATGCCAGTGTGCAGCAGTACGTATGTGCAACCACAACGCCCGCAGCTGCTTCTGCTACTACTGCTTCTGGTCTTTTTAGAAAATGATTTTATCAGGGCTTGAATTCTAAGTATGCTTGTCTTACCCAGTGTCTAGGTGTACTCTTAAGCAGTTAAAATGGGACCATGCTACTAGGAAAAGTATTTGCTTTAGTGTATGCAAAAGTACTTTTCTAAGTAAAAAGATGGGGAATAGAGAACAATTACATTGTAATACTCATAATCCCACTGTATCAGAGTATAACCACTGTTGCTATTTTGGTGTATATCTCAGTTACATATATCACACATACAAACATGTTCAGGCCACCACTTGATGCAGACAACTGCGGTATGTGTATGTGTATATACACGTACATACACACAGACATATATCCACATCAAACTGGGATGACAATGTCCATTACCATTTTGTGAACTGAGTCATGTATCTAATGAACTATGTTACATGTTCAGTTCAGTCACTCAGCTGTGTTCGACTCTTTGCAACCCCATGGACTGTAACATGCCAGGCTTTCCTGTCCATCACCAACTCCCGGAGCTTGCTCAAAGTCACGTCCATCAAGTTGCTGATGCCATCCAACCATCTCATCCTCTGTCGTCTCCTTCTCCTCCCATCTTCAATCTTTCCCAGCATCAGGGTCTTTTCCAATGAGTTAGTTCTTCACATCAGGTGGCCAAACTATTGGAGTTTCAGCTTCAGCATTAGTCCTTCCAATGACTGATCTCCTTGTAGTCCAAGGGACTCTCAAGTCTTCTCCAAGAACCCCAGTTCAAAAGCATCAATGTTAGTGGAAGTAACAAATTTACAAAACAAAAAAAAGTGAAAACCTCTCTTGCCCAAATCCTCAAACTGTTGATACCTTTAGGACACTGGGGTCCATTCCTTCACATTCGTTATCTCCTATGCTATTCATACTAATGTATTTCACTATTACATACTTTTGAACCAAAGTGGGATTCTCAAATCTGACTGCAGTTTACCCTTCCCCTCCATAATTGCTGGGCTATCTTTCCACATCAATTCAAGTACTAACAGAGCTGCTCATTCTTATTAATGACTGTCTAGTATTCCATGAGACCTGATTTTCAGTCCATGCGATCTTTATTTCGTTTACCATTACAGATGCTGTAGTTAATACCTCTGTACCTATATCTTCACCTATCTTGTTCAACGGTTTCTACAAAATTCCTAGGGGAATTTAAATATTTTCATCTCTAAAATTTATATTCCTGTCAGAATATACCACCAATATACCACCAATTTTTAGTTTAAAAAACAGTAAGAGTTGGCACTGAAGGGAGTGTTGGAGTAAGAGGTATGGGTGTGAGCCCTGGTTTTGCCACTTCTGTGGTTATGGGCATATTACCTGTGGAGAAATTATAGACAATGTGGACTAAGCACTTGGCACAGAGCCAGATACACTGCTATTAAGCTGCTGAAAACCAAGTATTATTTTTTTAGTATCCACAGAAATACATCAACAACGTTTTATTGTGTACAAAACTATGACTTTCAGACTGATACCACTTTCTCACAAACGGGTTAGTTATTTCACATTAATGTCCGAACAGGTATGAATTCCAACCCAAACTCAAGGTAGCATGACTTCTAGGCCTTCTAAAAAGCTAAGGATCATAACAAGCTGAGTCCTTCAGTCATTTTTGTATTGTTCTACCCTTAAGGCCAATCAAATTGCACCATTTACATGGAGCCAGACTGTACATGCCACCTGCACGCCGCGCTGTTTTCTTCTGTTGCAATTTTGTTGCACGAGGAGATATTCAATAAATGCCAACCACTTTTTTTACATGTGGGAATGCTAAGGAAGTCCAAGTGGTTCCAAATCCCCTTCCTTTAGGGAAAGCATCCTACCCTCCTTGCCCAGGGCCTTCACTTCAATCTAGCCATTTACTGAGGGATAGGAAGGAGTGACGCTTTAAAACCACACTTAGGGTGATGCTCATTTTCAGAGATGAAATGATGTCCACCTTGAATGTGCCTTCAGGTTACAGCACCACACAGCCAACCACCATCACAATCTCCACACATCATTTTAATGTTAGAATTCAGCACAAACTGACTTCCCTCTCCCATTATTTATTATTTATTAGTTGTGGACTGTGGCCCTCCTGACGATCTACCCAGTGGCCAGGTGGAGTACATCACAGGTCCTGCTGTGACCACATACAGGGCTGTGGTTAAATACCGCTGTAATGAGTTCTACACGATGACAACCAACGATGGTAAGCAAACTGTTCCAAGTTGGGGGTGGGTAATATTTGGAACCTAAGCCCTCATGATCTGAAAATAAACTTACCCAACATTTTTGGCTAAGGCTAGGCAAAAGATTAAAAGGCACGTCTCCCACCTGCTAAGTGAAATATTGCAGCTGAAGTGACTTTAATGTCAATTTACAAGAATCTGAAAACAGATCTTATCTAGTAAATGACTACCACAAACACACAATATATTCCAAATGGTTTAATTTAACAAGTCAAAACCTTATCATTAAGCACTTGAGATCTTGATACATATTCAAGTTACACGTCTAAAAGGTTTCCACTTTGCAAGCAAACATGGTAATGCAGAGACCTCTTATTTATGAAATCATGTAAAACGGTTATTCAGAACCTCTATTTCCCACTGATGCTCAAGAATCAACATTTTTCAAGGGGGTATTCAAGCAAATGACAACCACCTTTTACATGCAGTTAAACATTTTTGTTTTTCCAATGATTTGCAGGTAAATATGTGTGTGAGGCTGATGGATTCTGGACGAGCTCCAAAAGAGAAAAATCACTCCCAGTCTGTGAGCCTGGTAATGGATACATTTATACAAGAGATTTGTAATTGATGGAAAGTAGAACTGGGTAGAAGACAGTAAGTAGGGCTTTAGCTGTGTTGGCAGAAATGTAACTTCAGCACTTGGCTCTTAGACCAACTTATTATTTCCAAATAATATGTTCTCATTACCCCTTTCCATGTGGAGAGGTTTGTTAGGTCCTGACTGCATCAGTCATTTGATTATTTTTGACCTTACAACTAGGCAAGCATAAAAAATTAAATACTTAAAATTATCTTGAACCATTTATACATTTATAAACACGAGTTCTTCTGTTACTTTTCTTCTCTATAGAAATGCTATTAAAACCCAAAGCTAATAACCTCATTATTTCCCTAAGCAATTGTTTCCAATGACATCTAGTTTTTAAACATTAATGCAATTTGCCTTTTAATAGTACTCAGAAAAAGTTTTTACCAGAATTGGCTCTGAAGATATAGTTGACAAAGAAGAAAAAAAATCAGAAAAGTAATAGTATATCCATTACCCCTGTTACTGGGTTTAGTCTTCTCAGTTGACACAATGTTTATAAGCTTTCATAAGAGTATTCTGCCACAACAGGAAACAGATTTGCTACATTAATAAGCATATTTAGTTAGCAATATACAGTAAAGTCTAGTGTCTGGAAGGAACAACTAGACCAGAAATAATTTCTGAACCTGAAGGTTCCTGGCTACAACTGTAACATTCTCATTTTTAAAACATTTAAATGTTCAAAGGTGAAAGTAGTCTGCAAATCCTATGATACTGACCCTAGTTCCTGCTTTCCCAGAACTACAGTGTAGATACCCCATTTTACAAGGAGGAAAACAGAAGCAATGGAGAGGTTATTTACTTTCACTTCCTGTGCACACCAGCTCAGACAACTCCTGTTAGCCCTACCGAACACATCCCCAGTCCTGAGACCAAGTTACTTTGGCAAAACAAATTAGTTTCTACATATTAATTTTCACTCACCTCATTTTCTGAGGAGCTAAAAAATACCGAATGGTTTTATCGGATCTTTGAACAATGTTTCGAGCAGTAAAACATATATATACTATACTCACTTGCCTGTACAGGTGGACAAACACCAATTCGTGTGATACAATTTTTGGGTGACATGAAACATGAGTAATTGACAACTCCAAAGTGGTAATAATTAGAGAAAAACACCATCAGGTTTCTGTAAAGCCTCTATACATCTGCTTATTTCCCCAGTGTGTGGAATATCCACCCGTACTACAGAAGGTCGTATATATGGAGGACAAAACGCAAAGCTTGGTTATTTTCCTTGGCAAGTGCTGTTACTAGGTAAAACTATGGCAGCAGGTGCACTTCTGTACGACAACTGGATCCTAACAGCTGCTCATGCTGTATATGACCAAAAGGAAGACACTGCCTCCCTACAGATTAGAATGGGTGCCCTGAAGAGAATATCACCTAATTATACACAAGCCTGGGCGGAGGCCATTTTTATACATGAAAGTTACATTCATGATGCTGGTTACGATAACGACATAGCACTGATTAAACTGAAGAACAAAGTTGCAATCAACAGCAACATCATGCCTATTTGTTTGCCAAGAAAAGAAGCAGAATCTTTCATGAGGACAAATGACATTGGAACTGCATCTGGATGGGGATTAACCCAAAGAGGGTTTCTTGCCAGAAATCTAAAGTTTATTGACATACCAGTTGTTGACCATCAAAAATGTACTGCTGCCTACGAAAAGAAGTCCTATCCAGACGGAAGGGTAACTGATAACATGCTTTGTGCTGGCTTGCAAAGTGGGGGCAAGGACAGCTGTAGAGGTGACAGTGGGGGGGCATTAGTGTTTCTAGATAATGAGACCCAGAAGTGGTTTGTGGGAGGAATAGTGTCCTGGGGTTCCATTAATTGTGGGGAAGCAGATCAGTATGGGGTCTACACCAAAGTCATAAACTACATTCCCTGGATCAAGAGCATCATTAGTAGTAATTTTTAACTTTGTGTCTTCAGCTAGTACGTGATTCTTTGTTTTAAAAAATATCCGTAAAAGATCTTAGTGGCAAATTGACCTGAGAAACATGAACAGGAGCGCTGCCATTCCACCCCAACTGAACCAGACTGCAGGTGAGCCTGCCTTTCAGGCATGTGTCCACTAGCCACTCTTCCACTACTTAACTCTTTGATTTAAGGGGACATAAGCCACTGTAGTGATACTCATCTTGGCCAATCCATTACAAACTCATGGATTAAATCTCCATTTACTTACTTAACAAAGTCCAGTGTCTTTTTCTACTATCCATTTGCATTTCTATGAAATTTCCTATTCATGTTCTTTAACTATTTTTGTATTTGTTCTTATTGATCTGAGAATATTATATATTACAGCAGTATTGGTTCAGGAGTTACTTTGAATGTTTTTCTTGGGTAGATAAATTGGAAATAGCAACACTTTGGCCTATGTATAGATTGATTTCCATGTTAAAACCAACACTATCATTTTTTAATTATAAAAAACTGCCAAAGAACACGAACAGCACTATTTCACATTGTCAAGAGATTTTCTAAAGGACAATTTGGCAATATATTTCACAAGTCTTAAAAGCGTGCATAGTCTTTGACCTGGTAATTACAATGCTAAGATTTTAATTTAGCTGTGAGAATATTCCTAGCACTTGGAAATAACCTAAATAATGTTCAAATTCAGAAGACAGTTGATTCAAAAGTGGCATTTTCATAAGAAATATATTAAAAATAAGTGGCAGTATTATTAATAAATGTAGTTTTTTTTCTTACCATGAACATGAAATACTTGGGCACACTTAAAAATAGATTACACATCGTACAACAGCTGAGTACAGAACTTAAATACACAGTTGAGAGTTGCTCTCCTAGTAATCAACAACAAAAAACTATTCTAATTATCACATACATCTGAATTACTATGTACTTAACATCTTTCCTAAGGACAAAATTTAAGCCCTGACCCAACCTTAAAAAATTTCATTTAGTTGGCCTCCCTAAAAAGTTTTAATACCTAACACTCAACAAAATTCCTCATTCTAGCCAAAGAGTCACCATTATTATGTAGAAATTCACTGTGATTTCAACTAACTTCTCTTGTACATATAAAGTGCAACTTCTAGAGACTCACTTTTTAAAGCTAACTTTCCAGCATCTTTGTCACATAAATAAAAAAAGAAACTGTATTTTTCCAGTAAGACTCCAGACACTAAACTGTGGTGGCAACAAAAATTTTTATTCAACTGGTTCAAAAAAGTTTTTAGAATGAATGCATTTAGATGACCAAATAGACTTAAACAAATCTTTGCCAAATAGTTTACTTCTAAACTTCAATTTTTTTTTTTTAGGGTAGAATTAAATACCCATAGCTATGCAGTACCATAAACATGTTAATAGAAGGCTACTCAACATTGAAAGCCTTCTAAGACTGGTAACTAGATTTATACAAGTGTAAATAAGGGATTAAAACCATGCCATTGACAAAGTTAACTTACCCCTGGGCTTCTTGAAGGCTTGTCAGTTTAGTCTTTGGAGGTCCCCGAATACCATTTTAAGTTACCATGTTACTGCTGCTGAGTAATAGTGCAAGTGCTAAAATGCAAAATTCAGATGGTACAGGGTTTGGAAATCATGCAATTTAGATGCAGAAAAAAAAAATTAAAACAACGCAAGATCCTTTACAGAGGAAACTGAATAAAACAATGTGGCGACCATAAGCCTAAAAGACGACTTCATTTATAAAAGTTTAAAACACATAACTTGCAAAATGACAAACCTATTTATCATAATCTAATTAGATAAGGGCATTAGGTAAATCATCAACACAAAAACTGTTACATTCTTCCACTAGAAAAGGAGCTGACTCTCACATAAGTTAGTTACATTTTAAGTACAATAGAGAATCAATATATTATTGCTTTTACATACTTAACAATGCACCGTGAGAGTCTTGAGTTTTGTAGATTTATTTGACATTATACTATCTCCCCACCTTTGGAAGACAAAGCCCCTTTCACTTAACACTTCCACAGACAGACAACCCACCCTGCTAGTTCTTAAAGCTATCAGGCTTCTTAATGGATTTCAGGCACAAGATAATTTGTGGTTTCTTCTACTTTATCCCTATTGCAATTAATTCCACTTTTCAAATCCCCATCTAGAAAGGTGCTGATATTCCCTTCATTTCAATTGATAGGCTTTGCTACAAAGCATTTTAAATTAACATTGCTTTGCCCACTCCTTCAAATAAGAATATTTTTAGAAGGATGATTTCCCAATGGAGATTTATACAGGCCATGTAAATAGAACATCACCCAAATGCACAGAGGCACTAAGAAAAAGCTGGAGGGTACTGCTTACCATTTTAGGTGTGGTCACCCAGACTTATTAAAAACTAGATTTGAAAAAACAAAAAACAAAAAAAACTTTTCACTTTGGACAATGCAAGAACAAATAGCAATTAAGTCTGGGTATCAGGTGTCAATGCATGACAGGTGATGAATCCATTTGACTTGAGACAACTTTTCAAATAAGTTTATTTGAAGCAAAATAAACTATTGCCAAGAAACTTTATGAAAGTTCCATCTCAAAAGGGTCAAAAAAAGGGGAATTAACTGCTATGAATTCTTTGCATTCAGGGCTGCAAAACAAAGACACATATTATTTAAATCAGTTTTATTTAAGAATTTCCAACAGTGACAACTCTTATAAAAAGCATCCAAGCACAGGACACAGAACTGCAGCAAACAGCATTCTTATGGGTAGCTAACAGACATGAGAACTTCCACCCTGCTTTGAGACACCCCGAGCTCACTGGTGAACTCTGCTTCCAAGTACTCCTGCAAAGCACACCACAAGCTCAGTCCATGTTCTCAACCCATCAGCTTCAGTTCACATTACCACACTTACAGATCAGTAACAGAAGAGAACACACACCATACAGCATTCACAGCAGTTGACAAAGGGGTAAGGGAAATACAAGTATCGTTTCACTTAACACATTCAGCTAACGTGGGTCATCTAAGAACAAAACTCACTTAAAAGTCTTCCAACAGATGTGGATGTCCTTTGAATGCAAAAACATTCGTACATTATTTGCTATCCTTGCTCTCTGCACACTCTCTCACCAAAGCCACAGGATTGAGAGACACATCTCGCCAAGTTAAAAAATATCCATTATGCACCACCAAGTCTCTGCACGCGCTCTCTCCTTTTCTCGCTCATACTAGCCTCTCATGCCTCGGCACCACCATCAATCCCACACAAGGTTTCAAAAGTTCAAACAGCCTTCTGGTTCCATATCACAGCCTTGCGTTCATAGCGTTGATACGACTCCATGAAATAAAGAGTAGCGGATAAAAATGGGACACCCACCGTCAAAGACGCAGCCTGCGCAGCGTGATGGCGAGTTCTTGAATGAGAAAGCATGTAGACAGAAGTATTCCTATGGCAGAATATTTACAGCACTACTTTCAATGAAGTGCTTCTTCCATAAACATTTGAAATGAGATGAACTGCAGAGATTAAATGAAGGCTTCATATTGTACTTTTGTATATGAAGGGAGACAAGTGTTAAAACAAAAACAAAAAAAAACAAAAGAACCAACCACTGTGACACCATGATCTCCAAAGAGGAGATTTTCCTAAGGAAAGAAATCCATATGGTGGGGTTCAAATTAAAACAAGGAGAAAAGAATGTAGTCCTAATCAATGGTTTCCATTTTGAACATGCAAAGAATTCACTTGACAGTCCAGGGATAAAATATTACAGGAGAAACCCTTTGATATCAATTGTAGTGTGTTGGTTTACCAATCAGGCAAACAGCAGTTCACGTTCAAACACTCAATATTTCAACCCTTTATGTAACAAAACTTATAAAATTCCTTTAGCTCTTCCTCTTTTTCTAAAGAAAAATGTCAAAAATACTGCTGAATATACTCCACACTGAACAAACCAATTTTGAAAATTCTTACATGTTATTTTACAATATACTTACCATGAGTTTAGAAAAATTTGAATTCCCACCAGTATACCAACTAACTGTAACCCAATGTCTACATTCCCCAGCCAGAAGATTTAGAATCCATGCTAGAGCCGAAGCCTCCATTAAAACCACTGCCTGACCCTGCATTTGATGCCGATCCCCAACCAATCGCTGCACCTGAATTAGAACCACTGTAAGAGTTATTTCCAGAACCAAAAGCCTGATTTGGCTCCCTCTGCATGTTGCCTTGGCTTTGGTTATTACCTGATGGGCCAGACTGGTTCTGCTGACTGGCTAACATGCCCATCATACCCCAGCTGCTCTGCAGAGCAGCCTGGGCTGCAGCCATCATTGCTGGGTTAATGCTAAAAGCACCAAAGTTCATCCCTCCACCCATATTACTACCCTGATTGTTTCCCAAACCCGCTCCACCCCCTCGACTATTTCCAAATCCACCCTGATTCCCAAAGCCACCTGGATTACCACCAAATCTTCCACTTCTTTCTAACTGTCTATTGCTATTGTGCTTAGGTTCAGCATTGGATATATGTACGCTGATTCCTTTAATGATCAAGTCCTCTCCACAAAGAGACTGGGCAACCTATAAAAAATAAGGGATGTAAATAGAGGAGATTAAACCATTGATTCATACAAAGTAGCAATAAAACTTAGATTTCAAGCCATCATCTACACTGGAGAAAAAAATCAGCAAGGAGCACTTATTTCCTTTAAACCCATAAAATAGCCTTTAGCTTTATAGTAATGGCAGCAGGGATTTTTCCGTTCATTTTCAAAGGATGTGTAACACTCCCACTTAAATGTCACATATTAAAAATATACCTAATCACAAATATTCAGACCCAAATACAGGGTCAGAGAGCTTAGTTAGTAAGGATGGTAATTAGCTGGAAGGGCAATGTTCAACAGAAATCACCTAACTGGGGCAAAGTTATTAAGAGAAAAATACCTGATCATCTGCAAACGTAACAAAGGCAAAAGCCCTGAACGGTTTGGGGATGAAGACATCTACCACTTCTCCATACTGGCAAAAGAACTGCCGCAGTTCATCAGCAGTCATGTCCTCTGTACAACGCCCAACAAACACCTTTCTGCTTCTCAAAGGCTCATCTGGGCTTTGCTGATCAAATCAAAAGGAAGAAAAACCATCAGAAATATTTTACAAGCAATGAAAACAGCATTCTGGTGGAGGATGTAACACAATCTACCTGCCTTTTCTTTAGGTGAGTGCTTAAAAAGTAGGTACATCCTTTCTTTTTTGTATTAGCACATCTTCTTGTAAGACTTCAATGCTTTTAATTTTAAAGCTGATGAAAGTATATTTGGATTAAGGAAAGTTGATGAATTAGAAATGTCCTGGCAAAGAGGATAATGTTCCAAATAAGCAAGTCTTGCTTGCTTGGAATAAGTAAGGCTTTTGTAACAAGATCAACATATTCTAATTGTCTTTGTTAACACTAACGAGATCCACATATTCTCTGTTCACATGTAACTATGTAAGAAATTGCTAATTCATTAAATAACAAGAGAAAGAATAAAATGAATCATGTTTTATTCTGGAGAAGCAATAAACTAAGTATTTCAAACAAATATATAAAATATTCACCATGCATTAAGGTCCTGAGACTTTTAACAAAAGATTTCAAGAACACACCCCGCCACATTTTCCAATTGTAATGTTTTATTTTACAGTGTCTTTTAATTAAGTTTGTCACCACAAATGGCCAAAGCAGAGAAAACAAGAGAAAGTACCTTAGAATTTGGAAGTTTACAGTCACACCATCGTCCATCTATCATATGTCGTTGTGACATTACTTTCACCTGGGTTTCATATTCCGTGAAGCGAACGAAGCCAAACCCTTTTGAATGACCAGTTTTAATATCCTTCTTGACCTAGAAAAAAAATCATTTAAATTCACTAAATCTACACACACATATAACCAACCCAGAGTACACACATGAAGGGAAATAGTATAAACCAAATTTCTTTTCAGCACCCATTACGCATACATATAATAAATATTAAAAATATCACCTACTGAACATGAAGGGTAGCATCACCAGAACAAGGAGTTCTGGACGCTCATTCACTGAAAAACTGTTAAGTGAAACCAAAGCTTACCTGAACCATAAGAACTTCTCCAAAGGTACTGAAGTAATCTTTCAGATCCTGTTCAGTTGTTTTCCATGGGAGACCCAACACTATTAAATCAGATGTTTTCTGGACCGCTCTTTTCACTTTCACTGCTGATGAAGCATCTGTTTCATCCATTTTTCTTTTGTTATCTAAACAAAATGAGCAGAAATCTTTTAGAACATTCATTTAACACTTTAAACACTTCACCCCCTTCATGCAGAAATGAGAAACAAAAACATTCTAGGAATAGTAAGACACTGGAAACTTCTGGTAATGAGTGATGTTAGCTCTCATGGACAGAATAAGGCTTAAATAAGTGGCTCGGTTGCTTTTCTGGAGCCAATCTGGGGATTCTAACCTCTGGTTCTGTAACAGCTCAAGATTACAACTGTATGTTCTCCCCTCTCAAAAGATGTATCAAAACAAAAGTTCCTTTATTTTCACTTTAAAATACATTAAGGAAGGAAAAAAAACAGGTTGAAAAACAATGATACTATCTTTGTGCCTATTAAATATATTTCCTTGCTTATTTTAATGTCAATAATCTGACTACCACAAAATTAGCAACTGTAATTTCCAGTTATAGATTTTTAAGGCTGATTTCAGTTTTTCTGTTTTATGTCCAAACTTTCAACATCAAACTCACATTAATTTTATAATAACAGAAACTTAAGGTTATTAAAAAAAAAAAACCAGTATTTGGAAGAGCAGAGAAACTCAATGACATTTGGACAAAAGACAGACCATTTTTTGGAGTAGCGTTATGTTCACAGCAAAATTGAGGAAGGCATATTTCCCATATACCCTTCCCTCTACACAGGCAGAGCCCCACCCCATTATAAAAATCCCCTACCAGGGTGGTACACTTGTTACAACTATGAACCTACATCAATACATTACTATCTAAATGACATTTCAAATTTGGGTAAGTATTTATCTACAACCAATGGATCAAGAAACTGCAGACTAAAAGAAACCAAGTTGATTCCAGTAAAATTTTTCTTGATACATGAAAAAATCTCTTGAGGCAACATCTTAAATACTGACCAAATAGTACACCTTTGTTGCAATATAAAGTTACAATAAAAGTAACAGATCTATCAACTAGCACAAAGTACCTACTGATAAAATGTACTTAGTTCCTTGGCACACTTCTAAATCTTCATGCTTCCTTTTAGATTAAAACCATCACTGATAAGACACAGTGAGAAAAAGCCCAGACCTAAAACTATAATTAGGACTGAATTACTTCAAGATTTGGGCTATTGCAACTGATGTTCATTTAAGGGGGAAAAAAAAAGGAGTAAAATTAGCTGAATGAATGACGTAGCTTGCAAGGATTAAGAACAAACCAAAATATTGAGGCACTTCAGAGGACTATTTTCAACAGACTGATAGAACTGCAAAGCATTCTTAATTTCTTAAACTTGGCATTAGTTCAGCAAAATTAGTGCAGATAATTAAACACATAGTTTTAAAAACATGTTCTGTATTCCAATTCTCACTCATTTAGTGGTCTTCCAAGCTTGTCTGACAGTAACTTTTGAAGAAATACTTGGGCAATAAATAGGAGATGGTTTACCACGAAGAGACCATGATCTATGCTTGAGAACGAGATACAAACCTATACTTTAGGATCACTGCAAAACCAAATGGCAACAAACCTTTGGGATAGTTGACAACATATACCAGATTCCCCCAGCCAGCATCGGGGGCGTGCAGAATTCCTTCTACCAGACGGACACCTCTCATACACTGAGACACTGGATTCCGGTAGCGCAGCCCACATGCCCCTGGAAACTGGGCTGTAACCGTGGACAGCAGCACTGTCCCATCGTCTTCCGATGGTATCTCAATGGGCTCGTCATTCTCATCTTCGGTTACCCGAATATATTCAGACATCTTTGTTTCTCTTAAAGGGAAAAGAGATACAAATGACTTAACAATTGTGGTCAAAGTAACTGTTTCCTTATCCCAGCTGATGTATACGTCACTGTTTTGTAACTTGTAGAAAAATTCTCTGGTCTCTGGATTCTTACAGGTGTTGATTATCCCCGAAAAACGAGAAAGTAAAGGCAAGGATAGCTATTAAAATGTAATGCCTCGCTAGTTCATTAAGTATTTGATGAATGCCTACTATACATCAAGTGCTGCCATTGTGAAACTAGTCTCAGATGGCATGCTAGTGGCAAGGCGGGGGG
>NW_011494861.1:2716088-2717088 GCF_000754665.1 Bison bison bison
GACTTCCCTAAACAAGCGATGCAGAAGCTGAGTTTTGAGGACTGAATAGGAGCAGTGAGCCAGCCGAAAAGAACAACGGAAAAGTTCCTCCCTGTTCCAGATGGTGGGCTGTCCAGAGGCTCTCCAAACTTGAGCCGCAGGGACAGCGGCGACAGGTCCTTCGCGACGCGGGCCGCCGCCTCCCAGAAGCCAGTGCGTGACAACCGAGGGAGGAGTTTCTAAGCGCGGCCGAGGTGGGACCGCTGGGGTATCAGGCCCTAAACTCCGTCCCGGTGCAAAAGTACGAAAGCACAAAGCAATCCCCGCGCCGGGAAGCCAGGCCAAACCGCTGCCTCGGGCTGCACAGCTGCGTGGGCCCAGCACCCTAGCTCAGGCGCCGGCTGCCACCCCGCGCCAGGCCCTAACGTCGCTCTCACACGAGTCCGCTCCGGCAGGACCAAGCAGGCCTGGTCCCACGACTCCCTTTCCGGGGCGGCGGCCGCCCCATCGCGGGAGCCGAGGCACACAGGGCGTCCTTAGTGAGAAGCATCTGCAACTCACCCGCTAGGCCGCTGCTAGGAAGCCCGACAGGGAGAATGAAGCAAGGAGGAATCCAAGAGCAGCCCAGCTACCACTTCGCTCCCACAAAATGGCGCTAGGGCCGCCTCCTCCCCCCTCCGGCCATCGTCCTCTCCCACCGGCTTCCCGTCCGCAGGTGGGGGGGACCGCCGCACAGAGACAACGACCCTCTCCCCAGAGAGGCAGAACCCCCCTCCCCTCAGTCTGAGCACAGGGAGTGAACTTGAAGGCTATAAGGAGGCCAGCACCTAGGCCAGAAAGGCTAAAAATGGAAAAAATGTAGATGGGTAGGCTTTTACCTCCCCCCACGTAGCGTAATAGATGGCTTCGCCCGACCAACCGCCGGCCCCGGGTCTCCGCCGGAGCTCGCGCACTTTTAAAATGCGCGAGACTAGCGCAGGGGCTCGGCCGGACCGGGCTGGGCGGGGCTGGGCCGGGCTGA
>NW_011494861.1:2717189-2721741 GCF_000754665.1 Bison bison bison
GCTGGGCGGGGCGAAGGCCCTTAGGCCATCCTGACCCTCGGGAGACTGGGAGAGGGCTGTTGAGCCCAAGCCATTTTTAACCTAAGCCCAGCCAGGTGCGTCCTCTATTCTCCCGCAGTCAACATCCACACCTGGAGAGAATAACTTTGTTCTAAAGAATAGCAAGCATAGCACCTACTGTGTACTGCTGCTGCTGCTGCTAAGTCGCTTCAGTCTTGTCCGACTCTGTGCGACCTCATAGACGGCAGCCCACCAGGCTTCCCCGTCCCTGGGATTCTCCAGGCAAGAACACTGGAGTGGGTTGCCATTTCCTTCTCCAATGCATGAAAGTGAAAAGTGAAAGTGAAGTCGCTCAGTTGTGTCCGACTCTTAGCGACCCCATGGACTGCAGCCTACCAGGCTCCTCCGTCCATAGGATTTTCCAGGTAAGAGTACTGGAGTGGGTTGCCATTGCCTTCTCCGATTGTGTACTAGGTACTACCTAAGTCATCACGTATTTAATTACCGCAACAGTCTTGTATGGTAGGTGCTATTGATGTTATCCGCATATACAGGTGAGGACAAAACTGAGACACAGAGAGGCTCAGTATCTTGCATAAGTAAGGTCAGATGCTCAGTCTTGTCCAACTCTTTGCCACCCTATGGACTATAGCCTCCCAGGCTCCTCTGTCCATGGGATTTTTCATGTGAGAATACTGGAGTGGGATGCCATTTCTTCCTCCGGGGAACTCTTCCTGACCCAGGGATTGAAGCTACGTCTCCTGCATTGCAGGCGGATTCTTTACTGCTGAACTATTGGGGAACCCCAAAGTAAGGTTACCCAGGTAGTAAATGGTGAACCTGACATCTGACCCATAACTCTAATGCTGATATAGTCCACGTACTGTTGAAGCCTGGCTTGGAGAATTTTGAGCATTACTTTGCTAACGTGAGATGAATGCCATTGTGCGGTAGTTTGAACATGCTTTGGCATTGCCTTTCTTTGAGATTGGAATGAAAACTGACCTTTTCCAGTCCTGTGGCCACTGCTGAGTTTTCCAAATTTGCTGACACATTGAATGCAGCACTTTCACAGCATCTTCTTTTAGGATTTGCAATAGCTCAACTGGAATTCCATCACCTCCACTAGTTTTGTTCCTAGTGATGCTTTCTAAGGCCCACTTGACCTTGCACTCCAGGATGTCTGGCTCTAGGTGAGTGATCACACCATCGTGGTTATCTGGGTCTTGACAATCTTTTTTGTATAGTTCTGTGTATTCTTGCCATCTCTTCTTAATATCTTCTGCTTCTGTTAGGTCCGTATCATTTCTGTCCTTTATTGTGCCCATCTTTGCATGAAATAGTCCCTTGATATCTCTAATTTTCTTGAAGAGATCTCTAGTCTTTCTCATTCTGTTGTTTCCCTCTATCCCTTTGCATTGATCACTGAGACTTTCTTACCTCTCTTTGCTATTCTTTGGAACTCTGCATTTAGATGGGTATATCTTTCCTTTCCTCCTTTGCCTCTCACTTCTCTTCTTTTCTCAGCTATTTGTAAGGCCTCCACAGGCAACCGTTTTGCCTTTTTGCATTTCTTTTTCTTAGGGATGGTTTAGATCACTGCCTCCTGTACAGTGTTACGAACCTCTGTCAATAGTTCATCAAGCATTCTGTCTGTTAGATCTAATCCCTTGAATCTGTTTGTCACTTCCACTGTATAATCGTAAGGGATTTGATTTAGGTCATACCTGAATGGTCTAATGGTTTTCCTTTCTTCAAGTCTGAATTTTGCAATAAGGAGTTTATGAGCTGAGCCACAGTCAACTCCTGCTCTTGTTTTTGCTGACTGTATAGAACTTCTCCATCTTCGGCTGCAAGGAATATAACCAATCTGATTTCGGTATTGACCATCTGGTGATGTCCATGTGTAGAGTTGTCTCTTGTGTTTTTGGAAGAGGATGTTTGCTATGACCAGTGTGTTCTCTTGACAAAACTCTGTTAGCCTTTGCCCTGCTTCATTTTGTATTCCAAGACCAAACTTGCTTGCTACTCCAGGTAGCTTTTGACTTCCTACTTTTGCATTCCAATCCCATATGATGAAAAGGACATCTTTTTGGGGTGTTAGTTGTAGAAGGTCCTGTAGGTCATCATAGAACCATTCAATTTCAGCTTCTTCGGCATTAGTGGTTGGGGCATAGACTTGGATTACTGTGATATTGAATGGTTTGCCTTGGAAATGAACAGAGGTCATTCTGTCATTTTTGAGATTGCAACCAAGTACCGCATTTTGGACTCTTGTTGACTGTGAGGGCTACTCCATTTCTTCTAAGGGATTCTTGCCCACAGTAGTAGATATAATGGTCATTTGAATTAAATTCTTCCATTCCGGTCCATTTTAGTTCACTGATTCCTAAAATGTCAATGTTCACTCTTGCCATCTCCTGTTTGATCACTTCGATATTTACCTTAATTCATGGACCTAACATTCCAGGTTCCTATGCAATATTGTTCTTTACAGCATCTGACTTTACTTCCTTCACCAGTCACATCCAAAACTGGGCATTGTTTTTGCTTTGGCTCAGCTTCTTCATTCTTTCTGGAGTTATTTCTCCACTCTTCTCCAGTAGCATATTGGGTATCTACCCAGTGGGGAGTTCATCTTTCAGTGTCACATCTTTTTTGCCTTTTCATACTGTTCATGGGGTTCTCAAGGTAAGAATACTGAAGTGGATTGCCATTTCCTTCTCCAGCGGACCACGTTTTGTCAGAATTCTCCATCATGACCTGTCCATCTTGGGTGGATCTACATGGCATGGCTCATAGTTTCATTGAGTTAGACAAGGCTGTGATCCTTCTGACCAGTTTGGTTAGTTTTCTGTGATTGTGGTTTTTATTCTGTCTGCCCTCTGATGGATAAGGATAAGAGGCTTGTGGAAGCTTCCTGATGGGAGGCACTGGCTGTGGGGAAATTTGGGTCTTGCTCTGATGGCCCATGCTTAGTAAATCTTTAATCCAATTTTCTATTGATAGGTGGGGCTATGTTCCATCCCTGTAGTTTGGCCTGAGGCCAAACTATGGCAAGGATAATGGTAGCAATGGTAACAACCTCCTTCAGAAGGCTTTATGTCAGCATGCTGCCGCATGGTGTTATATTCAGTGCCTCTGACCCCAGGGCAGGCCGCTGTCAACCCGAGCCTCTTCCAGAGAGTCATGGACACTCACAGGCAAGTCTGGTTCAGTCTCTTTTGAGGTCATTGCTTCTTTCTCCTGATCATGGTTTGCACAATGTTTTGTCTGTGCCCTCCAAGAGTCTGTTTCCCCAGTCCTGTGGAAGTTCTGTACTCATAGTCCACTGGCCTTCAAAGTCAAATTCCCTGGGGCTTCTCAGTCCCTTTGCCAGATCCCCAGGTTGGGAAATCTCCTGGGGGCCCTAGAATTTTCACAACAGTGCAAGAACCTTTTTGGTATAATTGTTCTCCAGTTTATGAGTCGTCTGCTTGGTGGCTCTATGGTGGGGCTAATGGTGACCTCCTCCAAGAGGACTTGTGCCACATGCTGTGCCTCCCAGGTCTGCTGCAGCCAGAGCCCCTGTCCCCACGGCAGGACACTGCTGACCCGTGCCTCCTCAGGAGACACTCAAACCACAAAGGCAGGTCTGACTCAGCCTCTGTGGGGTGTCTGGGTCCTGGTGTGCACAAGGTTTTATTTGAGCCCTCCAAGCATCTCTGGTGAGTATGGGGTTTGATTCTTAAACACAGTTTTGCCCCTTCTACCGTCTTGTTGGGGCTTCTCCTTTGCCCTTGGATGTGGGGTATCTTTTTTTGGTGGGATCCAACATTCCCCTGTCAATGGTTGTTCAGCAGTTAGTTGCAATTTTGGAGTTCTTGTAGGAGAAAAGTGCACGTCCTACTCCACCATCTTGAAGGGACGACAGACTGATTCCAACTTGGGAAAGAAGTACGTCAAGGCTATATATTGTCTTGTCCCGTTTATTTAACTGATATGCACAGTACATCATGTGAAATGCCAGGCTGAATGAAGCACAAGCTGGATTTAAGATTGGCAGGAGAAATATCTGTAACCTCAGATATGAAGATGACACCACCCTTATGGCAGGAAGTAAAGAGGAAATAAAGAGCCTCTTGATGGAGGTGAAAGAGGAGAGCAAAAAAGCTGGCTTAAAACTCAACATTCAAAAAAGTAAGATCATGGCATCTGGTCCCATCACTTTATGATAAATAGATGGGGAAACAATGGAAACAGTGACAGACTTTATTTTCTTGGGCTCCGAAATCACTGTGGACAGTGACTGCAGCCATGAAATTAAAAGATGCTTATTCCTTGGAAGAAAAGCTATGACCAACCTAGATCAGATCAGATCAGTCACTCAGTCGTGTCCAACTCTTTGCGACCCCATGAATCACAGCATGCCAGGCCTCCCTGTCCATCACCAACTCCCGGAGTTCACTCAGACTCACGTCCATCAAGTCAGTGATGCCATCCAGCCATCTCATCCTCTGTCGTCCCCTTCTCCTCCTGCCCCCAATCCCTCCCAGCATCAGAGTCTTTTCCA
>NW_011494861.1:2722954-2723470 GCF_000754665.1 Bison bison bison
CACTGTTTCCACTGTTTCCCCATCTATTTCCCATGAAGTGGTGGGACCAGATGCCATGATCTTCATTTTCTGAATGTTGAGCTTTAAGCCAACTTTTTCACTCTCCACTTTCACTTTCATCAAGAGGCTTTTTAGTTCCTCTTCACATTCTGCCATAAGGGTAGTGTCATCTGCATACCTGAGGTTACTGATATTTCTCCTTGAAATCTTGATTCCAGCTTGTGTTTCTTCCAGTCCAGTGTTTCTCATGATGTACTCTGCATATAAGTTAAATAAGCAGGGTGACAATATACAGCCTTGACAAACTCCTTTTCCTATTTGGAACCAGTCTGTTGTTCCATGTCCAGTTCTAACTGTTGCTTCCTGACCTGCATACAGATTTCTCAAGAGGCAGGTCAGGTGGTCTGGTATTCCCATCTCTTTCAGAATTTTCCACAGTTTATTGTGATCCACACAGTCAAAAGCTTTGGCATAGTCAATAAAGCAGAAATAGATGTTTTTCTGGAACTCTCTTGC
>NW_011494861.1:2723570-2734810 GCF_000754665.1 Bison bison bison
AGGTTTATATCTTTCCTTTTCTCCTTTGCTTTTCGCTTCTCTTCTTTTTACAGCTATTTGTAAGGCCTCCCCAGACAGCCATTTTGCTTTTTTGCATTTCTTTTCTATGGGAATGGTCTTGATTCCTGTCTCCTGTACAGTGTCACGAACCTCATTCCATAGTTCATCAGGCACTCTATCTATCAGATCTAGGCCCTTAAATCTAGACAGCATATTAAAAAGCAGAGATATCACTTTGCCGACAAAGGTCCATCTAGTCAAAGCTATGGTTTTTCCAGTAGTCTTGTATAGATGTGAGAGTTGGACCATGAAGAAAGCTGATTGCTGAAGAGTTGATGGTTTTGAACTGTGGTGTTGGAGAAGACTCTTGAGAGTCCCTTGGACTGCAAGAAGATCAAACCAGTC
Organism: Bison bison bison; assembly: GCF_000754665.1. Lineage (NCBI taxonomy): Eukaryota > Metazoa > Chordata > Mammalia > Artiodactyla > Bovidae > Bison > Bison bison. The sequence continues at coordinate 2,723,976 of NW_011494861.1, forward strand.
CATCCTAAAGGAAATCAGTCCTGAATATTCATTGGAAGGACTGATGCTGAAGCTGAAGCTCCAATACTTTGGCCACCTGATGCAAAGAACTGACTCATTGGAAAAGACCATGATGCTGGGAAAGATTGAAGACAGAAGGAGAAGGAGATGACAGAGGATAAGAATGTTGGATGGCATCACTGACTCAATGGACATGAGTTTGAGCAAGCTCCCGGAGTTGGTGATGGACAGAGAAGCCTGGCCTGCTACAGTCCATGGGATTGCAAAGAGTTGGACATGACTGAGCAACTGAACTGAACTGAATATGTTCCAGCTATGTATACTAATAACAATAGTATATTTCATCTATCAATTTTTTTTATCATAGCTTTTATTTATTTTTTGCATATACATGTATCCATTCTCCCCAAACCCCCCTCTCATCCAGGCTGGCACATAGCATTGAGCAGAGTTTCATGAGCTATATGATAGGTCTTTGTTGGTTATCCATTTAAAATATAGCAGTGTGTACATGACCTTCCCCGAGTCCCTAACTATTCCTTCCTCCTGGCAACCATAAGTTCATTTTCTAAGTCTGTGAGTCTCTTTCTGTTTTTAAGTTGTTGTTGTTCAGTTGCTAAGTCATGTCTGACTCTTTGGGACCCCATGGACTTTAGCATGTCAGGCTTCCCTGTCCTTCACCATCTCCCAGAGTATGCTTAAACTCATGTCCATTGAGTTGGTGGAGGCATCCAACTATCTTATCTTCTGTCATCTCCTTCTCCTCCTGTCCTCACTCTTTCACAGCATCAGGGTCTTTTCCAATGAGTCAGTTCTTCACATCAGGTGGCCAAAGTATTGGAGCTTCAGCTTCAGCATCAGTCCTTCCAATGAATATTCAGTATTGATTTCCTTTGGGATTGACTGGTTTGATCTTCTTGCTATCGAAGGGCCTCTCAAGAGTCTTCTTCAGCACCACAGTTGGAAAGCATCAGTTCTTTGGCATTCAGTCTTCTGTTATGGTCCAACTCTTACATCCATACTTGACTACTGGAAAAATCATAGCTTTGACTATAAGGACCTTTGTTGGCAAAGTGATGCCTCTGATTTTTAATATGCTCTCTAGGTTTGTCATAGCTTTTCTTTTTTGTTAGTAAGTTTATTTATATCATTTCTTTTTAGATTCCACATATAAGAATGTCATATTTAAGACTTTCTAATATCAATATGTAATTTCAGTTCCAGTTCCACTGATGATATGTCTTAGTTTAATTGGCAATACACTTAATTTCCTAGTGTGTACCATCATATTGGATTCAATGAAATGCAATACTAGCAGAGCGCTCTGTAATTATGTGTTGATGAATCTAATCCTCGGGATAACCCTACAGAGTAGCTGCTGTTGTTATTGTTCCTGTTTTATAGGTGAGGAAGCTGAAGCATAGAGGTTCACAGGGCAGGAACATGGTGGAGTTGGGATCTGAACCCAGGCAGCCTGACTCTGGAGTGGATGCCTCCTGCTTTTTATGGCCTCCTAGGGAAGAAATATTGTCCTGCACATCCATCTCTGATACCTGCTGTTGATATTGACCAGATTATACCTGAACCAACTTGGAGAGATGCTGAGTGCTGAAGAGTTGATGCTTTTGAATTGGGGTGCTGGAGAAGACTCTTGAGAGTCCCTTGGACGGCAAGGAGATCAAACTAGTCAATCCTAAAGGAAATTAACCCTGAATATTCATTGGAAGGACTGATGCTGAAGCTCTAATACTTGGGCCACCTGATGCAAAGAGCCGAAAAGACTCTGATGCTGGGAAAGATTGAGGGCAGAAGGAGAAGGGGGTGACAGAGTATGAGATGGTTGGATGGCATCACCGACTCAATGGACATGAATCTGAGCAAACTCCAGGGGATGGTGGAGGACAGAGGAGCCTTGCGTGCTGCAGTTCATGGGATCACAAAGAGTCAGACATACTTAGCGACTGAACAACAACAAAATTTGGAGAGATAGGAAGGAAGGAGTGGAGACAGTAAGAATGAGTGACTTTACCCACTCCACCCCGCAGGGATAGCTGTGCAAACAAGGGACAAAACTGGACAGAAGGCCCCTGATGGTCACTAAGGTTTCCAAACACTGGATGAAGCACAGAGGCCTCATCGTCACAATCCACCCAGTTTTTTGGGGGAGTAGTCAGTTTTCTAAAAAAATGTGTTCTGACGTTGCTAGGTCCCTGTTGCTGTGCACAGGCTTTCCCCTAGTTGTGGCCGGCAGGGGCTGCTCTCGTGGTGTGCTGTGTTGTGTCTAGCTGGCTTTCCACTGTGGTGGCTTCTCCTGTTGTGGAGCATAGGCTCTAGATCTCAGGCTCAGGAGTTGTGGTGCACGGGCTTTGTTGCCCCGTGGCATGTGGAATCTTCCTGGACCAGGGATTGAACCCATGTCCCTTGCATTGGCAGGCAGATTCTTAATCACTAGACTATCAGGGAAGTCCAAGAAGTCAGTTTTACTACCTCCATTTTCTGTTTTTTTGATGGGATCTTAGTTCCTCAACCAGGAATTGAACCCATTCCCCCTGCAGTGGGAGCTCAGAGTCCTAACCACTGGACTGCTGGGGAATTCCCACTTCCCTCATTTTGCAGCAGAAGGAACTGAAGCTCAGAGGCTGTATGAATTGCGTGAGAATGTTACCCGGCCCGTAAGTCACTGTCAGGGTTTGTCAGGTCCTGAAGCTGTGCTCCGTCCGTCTCCCTGGCCCACTCTCTCTGGCAAGACTGAGGCTGAGGTACTGGGTGCAGGTGGCTCCTCCGGGCCTGGGATGCTTGCTGCAAGTGGGCGGAGCTGAGTATGCAGAAAAGGGAGAAAGTTCACAGAGGGACAAAACCACAACGTCTGTCCCTTTCCCCAGAAGTTTTCAGGCCAGTTGGGAAGACCAGCAAACACAATCTTGAAGAAGGTAAATAACTCCTTGAGGAAGAGAATTGATAAGGCCAGAGGGAGACAGTCCTCCCACTCCTAGCCAAGTTCATCTCTGAGTTTCAGCTTGAAACAGTACTTTCGAAACAGGTCAAAAGTTCTGCTTGTTTACACCTGAAACTAACACAACATTGTGAGTCAACTATACTTCAATTAAAAAAAAAGTTCTACTGGTGGGTGGGAGGGATTGGGGCATTGGGATTGACACATTTACACTATTGATACTTATGTTAAAAGTAGATAACTAATGAGAAGCTACTATGTAGCACAGGGTCTACTTAATACACTGTGGTGACCTGAATGGTAATGAAGTCCAAAAGGGAAGGGATATATGTACAGGTATGGAAAAAAGTGAAAGTGTTAGTTTCTCAGTCATGTCCGACTTGCTGCGACTTCATGGATTGTATATGTACAGCTGATTCATTTTGCTGAACAGCAGAAACTAACACAACATTGTTAAAGCAACTGCATTGTTTAGTTGCTAAGTCATGTCTTACTTTTTCTGCGATCACATGGACTGCAGCCCACCAGGCTTATCTGTCCATGAGATTTCCCAGGCAAGAATACTGGGGTGAGTTGCCATTTCCTGCTCCAGGGGATCTTCCTGACCCAGGGATCAAACTCCAGTCTCCTGTATCTTCTGCATTGGCAGGTCAATTCTTTACCACTGAGCCACCAGAGAAGCCCTAAAGCAACGATATTAAAAAAAAAAAATTTTTTTTTAAAAGAGAAAAAAGTTCTACTTACTTGCGATGTGCTTTATAAATTATCTTTGTTTGTTTGCTTGTGTGTTCATATCCCTTACACATTAAGCCCAAAGGTTGTTAGATGGCCCAAAAGTATCTGTTCTTACCCATATCCTATCTTCTGAGTATTTATTTATTAAATGCTTTCTGAAAATAATGGATCAGAAAAGATTTTCTGAGCTCTTATGCCTTATGCTCTTCTGCCTTTAGCACTGTGCTAAAACTATAGTGTAAAAACACACAACCCAGTCATGGCCTGGATGAAGTGGTCTAATCCAGGCGGGAGTGGCAACAGAATAATTGGAAAGCATTTCTAGAGTATAAAGCACGTGGGTGCCAGTGCTGGGCAGATGCTGAGGGCTTGAGGGGTTCCACAGTAGCTTTTTTGGGGGGCTGGCTTCCAGCATAAGGATGAGGCAATTCAGCTGGAAAGAAAGGATACTGGCTGAGAACCAGAATGTCTGGGAACAGACTTCAGTTTACAGCTCAGTCACTTGGCCATGCATGCCTCCTTACCTTGGAGTCCCAGCTCTGCCAGTTCCATGAAGTCAACAAGTATTCCTGAAAACTAAAAGAAATGCCAACATAATACAAGGTGTTTAAATAAAGGTAACTTTTTTGATCAAGATTTAAATGTTTTCTTAATCCCTATATTTTTAGGAATTGCCTCCCCAACTGGTCCAGGTCTAACTTAGATTTTTCTAAAGATTTTTTTCTCTGAAATCATTTAAAATTTTGGATAGAGTTGCAAGGATAGTAGAAAGAACTCCTGTGTACTCTTTATCCAGATTCAGCAACTGATAAAGTTTTGTCACATTTGCTTTATCACTCCCTCTCTCTAGATATATAAAATAATAATAATGTGTATAATTCAATATTGTGCTATTATCAAATTCAGGAATTTTCTCATTAATATAATAATTTTTGGCATGAATACCATAGAGGCAGTGCGGTGTATTTTTTGTCCTGCTATTCTCCACTGTAAACTACCATCAGCATAAAAATACCATTTCCCCCCTTTTGGAACTAATAAAAGTGAAAGTGTTAGTTGCTCAGTCATGTCCGACTCTTTGTGACCCCATGAACCCCCACGGACTGTAGCCCACTAGGCTCCTCTGTCCATGGAATTCTTCTCTGGGCAAGAATACTGGAGTGGGGAGCCATTCCCTTCTCCAGGGGATCTTCTTAACCCTGGAACCGAACCTGGTCTCCCGCAGATTCTTTACTGTCTGAGCCACCAGGGAAGCCCCTAATAAATAAACCTAATAAGGAATCTAATAATTAGGTAGATACCCTGAGATGATTCCAAATACTGTCTGATTGGTTGAATAGGAGGATGGGGAACCACAAATACAGAGGAACATTATAAATTACACTCCAATTTTCAAATTTTTGGAGGGTCAATATCCCTAAGCCCTGCATTGTTCAAGGATCAACTGGATTCGTGATACATTCTGGAGTCACCTGATTTGTTCCTCATGACATTCCTTAGCGCATTCCTCTCTCCTCGTTTTTCCTGCTCTGTGGTGTAAAGTCTTGATCAAATTCAGGTTAGATAATGGCCAGGTCACTTTGTGGGTACAGCCAAATATGTCCTATTACACCCGTCAGGAACACAATGTCTGATTGTCTTACTTTCAATGATGCTAAATTTGGACTCCTTAGTTAAGATTGTGACCACTGGATCCCTCCACAGAAAAGGTATACTTTCCCTCTGCAATTTGCAAGTGATCTCTGGATGATACTCAGGCATAAGGCAAATATCCCATTTCCCTACAACCTTTTACTTAATGTTTTTAACATCCACTGACGATCTTTGCCTGATTCAGTTACTTCACTAGGGATTGCAGAATGGCAAAATTTTAAATATATAATTTATTCTGCATTCTTTTGTAAAGAAGAACTTTTCTTCATTAACTGGAGATGAACTGCAATTCCCCCTAAATGCTTAACTTGTTATCAATTTTCAGAATAGGTTGGCCTAATAGTCCTCTCCTGTAGATAGTCATTACCCGCAATGCAGACGACCTGGGTTCGATTCCTGGGTTGGGTAGATCCCTTGGAGAAGGAAATGGCAACCCACACCAGTATTCTTGCTTGGAGAATCCCATGGACCGAGGAGCCTGGCGGGTTACAGTTCATGGGGTCGCAAGAGTCAAACACAACTTAGCAACTAAACCACCAATAGTCATCTGCAATGGTAACTACTTTTTTTTTTTTTTGTAGTTACCATGAACTCTTGGATTTTATTTATTCAATGTTTTGCAATAATTATAGTCATTAGTGTTTTTAATGATCAAATTGTCCTAATTATGGCCTGGGGAAGCCCTTTAAACTGGCTTTTGGTCCTTTTGATGTGTTCCCATTACTCTTTGAGTACATTCTTGCTTTCTGGCATAACAAAGTGTTCCAGGCTCACCTTATACTTTCCATGTGCCAAGCCTGGAATCAGCCATTCCTCTAAAGAGCCCTGGCTCCTTTCAGTCAGAAGAGACATTTAGAAACTAGAAGCCAAGCATTAGGTGTACTCATTACTGCTTTGGTCGCCAGAAGCATTTTTGAAAGATAAAATAATATAATACCAAGGCAAGCTGTTTTTCTTTCATCATGACTTACTTTCCTTTTCATTTAAATATCTTAGAACCTGCCAGAATTAAGATCTGCCTCCCCTATTTGGCCTAGGTCTTAGATTAAAAAAAGATTTTTTTAAGTTGTTTATTTATTTGTTTTCGGCTGTGCTGGGTCTCACTGCTGTGCAGGCTTTTTCTCTACTTGCGGTGCTCAGGCTTCTGGTTGCAGTGGCTTCTCCTGTTGGGTGGAGTGCAGGCTCCAGGATGCATGAGCTTAATTGCTCCATTGCATGTGGGATCTTCCAGATCAGGCATGGAGCTCATGCCAATGCAGGGGTGCCAGTGTCTCCTGCACTGGCAGGTGAATTCTTAACCACTGAGCAACCAAGGAAGCCCTAAAATGCTTTTTGTTAAAAGCCAATTAGTGCCAAAACACCAGTAATGAAGGCTGCAGTCCCATATTCTCTTCAATCCCCACCTCCCCTTTCAAAGTAACCATTCTTTTAGTTGCTTCTTACAGATTTCCTTCTTTTTAAATAGTACAGCTGTTATATATTTTGATTCACCTATCTTAGAGATCACCTGTTGATTTCCTGTTATGATCAGCGAGGATTTTTTAAAATCTATTTCTCTCTCTTTTTTCCTTTTTGTTTATTTATTTGCCTGTGTTAAGTCTTACTTGAGGTGCGGCGCCTCTCCAGGTGTGATGCTCAAGACCTAATTGCCCCATGGCCCCTGGGATCCTAGTTCTCCAACCAGAGATTGAGTGTCCCCCTGCACTGGACCACCAGGGAAGTCCTGATTGGTGAAGATTTTTAACTCATATGCTCCATTATTATTTCCTCCATTTTTAGAATATAGTTATATCACAAGTTTTGGTTAAATACACATATAATATTTTTTTTTTATTGTGACTACATAAATTTTATTCAATACTGAGCCAAGAAGTAGCTATTCCTGTGCAACTTTTAATTTTTTTTGTTATTAATTGCCTTGTTTTTTCATTTGTTTTGTTCTCTTTGAACATCTCCATCTCCATCTCCCTATACCTTCCAAAAGGTGTAGAAAGTTCTTAAGGTTTTCCTTATAGTCCAATCTGTCCGATAATTATCACTTTCATTTTTAGATTTTTTTTGAGTCTTCAAACCTTATTTCTCAGTTGCTTTCTGGGAGTTGTATCAGCTGTCATCCTGGGACTTCCTTACAATGGCTTTATTCCTTTTTCAAACTTTACTGATAGTCTGGTTGTATACAGAATAACAGGTTGAAAATTATTTTTTCTCAGCCCTTTGAAGATATTTTTTTCCACTGCTCTCTAGCTTCTCTTGTTGTTTTGAGAAGGCCGTTGTATTCTTGGTCATTCAAGTAATCTGCATTTTCTCTAACATATTTCATAATCTTCTTACCACTTGTATTCTGAAATTGAAGATGGTGACTTACTTTGTCTTCCTGGAGATCTTGTTTTTCATTCATTGTTCTGGGCATAAGGTGATCGCATCTTTCCAGATAGTCTTCTCTTTCAATTCTGGAAAAGTTTGTTACATTATTACTCTGATAATTTCTTCCCCATGGTTTTCTTGGTTCTCTCTTTCTAAAATTCTTTAGTTAGCTACTGAACCTCCTGCAATAACACATCATCTAAAAAATCTTTTTTTCTTGTGTTTTTCAAATTTTTCTTTTTGTTCTACTTTCTGTAAAATTTCTCCAACAACTTTACTTTCAGTCTTTCTATTTGAATTTTTTTTAGCAGCTATATTTTCATTTTTCAGAAGATCATTCCTATTCCCTTATTTTCTCCTTGATTATAGCCATGATTCTTGTTTCATACAGGCAATATTTTTTTTATTTAACTCTCTGAAGCTATTAATGATAGTTTCTCTGATATTTTCTTGCACACAACATTATGTCTGTTTCATCAGAATAATTACTTTCTGTTTGTTTGTTTTGATCTTGTCTCTCATGTTAGATGTTTCCTCCACTGAATCCTTGCTCAAAGCCCACAGCCCAGCTCCTTGGACCTTTTGGAGTGTGTCACATGGGATTGTTGTTCTGACTCCTTTCTTAATTTCCCCTGGGGCAGAAATTGTGGGTCCAGAGTGGTAACATACTAACGTACCTGAGCACTTGTGTGCTAAGCTATGTTTTGAGTAATTTGATTTTTACCTCAACTCGATGAGGCAAGCACTACTGTCCAGCTGAGGATACTGAGGTACAGAAAGCACACAGGACTTGGTCAAGGTCACACAGCCAGTATGTGGCAAAACTGGGGTTCTTGGCTCTAGAGCCTGTTCCCTCAATCATCTCTTTGTTGCTGTTATTTAGTCACTAAGTGGTCTCAACTCTTTGCGACCCCATGAGCTGTAGTCTGCCAGGCTCCTCTGTCCATGGAATTTCCTAGGCAAGAATACTGGAGTGGGTTGCCATTTCCTTCTCCAGGGTATCTTCCCCACCCAGGGATCGAACCCTCGTCTCCTGTACTGCAGGCAGATTCTTTACCATCTGAGCCACCAGGGAAGCCCTAATTACCTGTGCTCACTCACCTTGTTTATACCTCCGGGGCATACGATTCTCTCTGTTCTTTATGGAAAACAGCCGTAACAGTATACTGTTCATTGACCAGACACTGTGCCAAGCCCTTTCCTGTATGGATTCATTCCGTCCACACAGCAGCCCTAGGAAGAAGGTCCCATATTTAGTTCCATTTTCCAAAGAACCTTTGAGAAGTTAAACTTGCTCAAAGTCACCAGATAGTGGGGGCAGCCTCAGAATTTCAAATCTAGGCTCTCTAGCTCCAGAGCCCTGATTTTCTTTTCTTCTTTTTTCCCTTTTTTGTTGCCTCAGAAGTGGAGTTTCATTTGTCACCCAACTCAGTTCATGATTAAATGTCATCTTTCTCAGTCTGAGTGAAGTTTTTCTTATTTCATTATTTTTCTCATTTATTCCCAATCCCTATTCCCTCCTAAGTGTCTCCTCAACCCTCAGTCAGGCGTTTGTGTGAGTCGCTCAGTCATGTTCGACTCTTTGCAACCGCCTGGACTGTAGGCCGCCAGGCTCCTCTGTCCGTGGGGTTCTCTAGGCAAGAATACTGGAGTGGGTTGCCATTTCCTTCTCCAGGGAATCTTCCTGACCTAGGGATCGAACCCAGGTCTCCTACTTGACAGTCAGATTCTTTACCATCTGGGCTACCAGGGAAGCCCTCTCAGGTGTTTATCTGTCCTTAAATATGCATGTGCCCTTGTAAGACAGGCATGGTTGTTGATGGTAAGTGCACTCAGCTAAAAACAGACATTTCTGCAGCACCTACCATGGGGCCAGGTGTTCTTCCAGACTGATAGTCAACAAACTACAGCCTTTGGGCCAGATCCAGCCCATTGCCAGATTGTATACAACCCACGAGCTGAAAGTGTTTTCACATATTCAAATGATTGAAAAAAATCCAAAGAAGGATAAAATTTTTTGATACATGAAAATTATATGACCCTCAAATTTCAACGTCCATCAGGAAGTTTTAGTGGTACCTGGCCTCACACCTTAATTTCTGTGCTGTTTCCGACTGTTTTCAGGCTTCATCAATAGGTCACATAGCACAAGGCCTAAAATATCTATTATCTGGTCCTTTATGAGGAAAAAAGTTGCCAACCTCTTTTCTAGATGTTGGAGGATACATGAGTGAATGTCTGTTTTTTGGAAGAATTATTGTTCTTGCTTAATTTTTTATTTTTATTTTTTTAGATAGAAAGAGACTAGGTGCTTATCAAACTGTCTCCTTGTGGTTTCTCTTTTGTCTCTGGATGTGGGGTATCTTTTTTTGGTAGGTTCCAGTGTCCTCCTGTTGATGGTTGTTCTGAATGTCTGTTTGTAATTTATGTAACAAGAATGATGGTTTAACTGGGGAGGGCACATATAATTTATCATTTGATCTGTGACTTTAGAGAGTGAGATATGGGCTATTATTTACTGGGACAACCTGGGGAAAACTAGTCTTTCTCTGGAAATCTCGAATGTGTGGTCATTTCTCTTTAACCCCCATCCTATCCAAGATTACCAGCCTTGTTGGTTGTGTTTTTGGAATTCATCCATGTTGTTGACACATATCTAGAATAGGGCTCAGCAAATGATGGCTCATGGGCAAAATCTGAGCCCCAGCAGTTTTTTTTAACATTTTTAAAACATTTTATTTTGTACTGGGGTATAGCTGATTAACAATGTTGTGATAGTTTCAGGTGGACAGCGAAGGGACCCAGCCATACATACACACGTATCCATTCTACCCAAACTCCCCTCCCATCCAGGCTTCCACACAACATTGAGCAGTTTCCTGTGTTAAACAGTAGGTCCTTGTTGGTTATCCATTTTAAATACAGCAGTGTGTGCATGTGCATCCCCAGGTCCCTAACTATCCCTTCACCCTGTTAGGGGAAGCACACTGATTGAAACCACCCACCCCAGCCAGGCACCGTAGTAACCATTTGCATGAGTTGTTTTATGGCAGGAGATCCTGATAAGGAATACGGAACTAATAAGCCACCACCAAGTGGATGAGTTCAGGAAAAGTCCAAAGGAGACACC
>NW_011494861.1:2734917-2750858 GCF_000754665.1 Bison bison bison
CCCAATAAAATCTCTTGCTTTGTCAGCACATGTGTCTCCTTGGACAATTCATTTCCAAGTGTTAGACAACAGCCCAGTTTTGGGCCCTGGCAGGGGTCCGCCTTTGTGCAACAACCCCATCCTTCCCACTGGCAACCATAAGTTCATTGTCTAAGTGTGTGGATCCCTTTCTGTTCTGTAAGTCAGTCCATTTGTATCATTTCTTTTTAGATTCCACATATGAGGGTTTTCATACAGTATTTCTCGTTCTCTGTCTGTCTTCACTCAGTAAGACAATCTCTGCTGCTGCTGCTAAGTCACTTCAGTCATGTCCGACTCTGTGTGACCCCGTAGATGGCAGCCCACCAGGCTCCTCCGTCCATGGGACTCTCCAGGCAAGAACACTGGAGTGGGTTGCCATTTCCTTCTCCAATGCAGGAAAGTGAAAAGTAAATGTGAAGTCGCTCAGTCGTGTCCGACTCTTAGCGACCCCATGGACTGAAGCCCACCAGGCTCCTCCATCCATGGGACTTTCCAGGCAGGAGTATTGGAGTGGGGTGCCATTGCCTTCTCCAAGACGATCTCTAGGTCCATCCATATTGCTGTAAATGGCATTATTTCATTCTTTTTAATGGCTGAGGAGTATTCCATTGTGCATATGTACCACATCTTCTTCAACCATTCCTCTGTCAATGGACATTTAGGTTGCTTTTGTATCTTGTGGGTTGTGAACAGTGCTACAGTGAACATTTGGCTACATGTATCCTTTTGGATCACATTTTTCTCTGGATATGTGCCCAGGAGTGGAATTGCAGGGTCATGTTGTAGCTCTATTTTTAGTTTTTTAAGGTACCTTCATGCTGTTCTCCATAGTGGGCTGTACCAATTTACATTCCCACCAACAGTGTAAGTGTTGGATCCACAGTGTAGGGCTCACACCTTCTCCAGCATTTATTGTTTGTGGATTTTTTGATGCTATTGATGCTATTTGATGCTATTGTTCCATTCTAGCTGTTGTGAGGTGATATCTCATTTTAGTTTTGATTGGCATTTCTCTAATGATTAGCGATGTTGAGCATCTTTTCATGTGCCTCATGGCCATATTTATGTCTTCTTTGGAGAAATGTCTATTTAGGTCCTCTGCCCATTTGTTGATTGGGTTGTTTGTTTTGATGCTGTTAAGCATCATGAACTGTTTGTAAGTTTTGGAGACTAATCCCTTGTTGGTGACATTGTTTGCAAATGTTTTCTCCCAATCTGTGGGTTGTCTTTTTGTTTTGTTTATTGTTTCCTTTGTTGTACAAAAACTTTTGAACTTAAGTAGATCCCATTTGTTTATTTTAGTTTTTATTTCCATTATTCTGATATTGCTTCGATTTATGTCAGAGAGTGTTTTGCCTATGTTTTCCTCTAAGAGTTTTGCAGTGTCCAGTCTCACATTTCCCAACAGTTTTTGAGCAGCCTGCAAGCTAAGATTTTTAAACAACTTGGTGGTGGTGGGAAAACTCAAAAGAAGATTAATATTTTGGGACACATAAATATTATATGAAATTCAAGTTTGAGAGTTCATGAATAGTTAGTTCTGTTGGAACAGCCTTGCATATCATCTAAGGCTGTAACAGATCCTGTGGCCTGAAAAGCCTACAATATTTATTATCTGACATTTTACAGGAAGGTTTGCCAAGCCCTGCTCTGGATGATCACTTTTTATTTTAAGTCTTTATTGAGTCTGTTACAATAGTGTTTCTGTTTTGTTTTGGCTTTTTGGTTGCAAAGCATGTGGGATCTTAGCTCCCCAACCAGGGATCCACAGCCATCACAGCCCCTGCCTTGCAAGGCAAAGTCTTACCTGATGGGCCGTCATGAAAGTCCCTGGATGATCACTTCTAACTGCTGCAGCATCTTCTCTCGTGTGGCTTTCCCACGTTGACTCACTTGTTCCCTGGATTGTCCCCTGGTTTGCCCCCTTTGTGAACCAGACGAGGAACTCTTGAGATACATCTAAGTGAGACAACTGCCTCACAGAGTGGTCAGACACTTAATTTTCCTTCCGTGTTGTCCCAGTTTTCAAGATTTTCAATTTTTAACTATTTGATGTTCCATCAAGTGGTGCTGAGATGTCGCCTTCTCCCCATACAATTTGTAAATGCTTTCATTTATTCAACAAATATTAACTGAGTTAGTGTTAGTCTCTCAGTTGTGTCCGACTCTTTTCAACCCCTTGGACTATAGCCCACCAGGCTCCTCTGTCCATGGAATTCTCCAGGCAAGAATGCTGGAGTGGGTTGCTATGCCCTTTTCCAGGGAATCTTCTAGGCACTAGGATGCAGCCAATGACAAGAGAAAAGGCCTTGCCTTCTGGGAGCTCAGGCTTGCCTGTGCTGTTTTCAGAGCCCTTACTTGGCATAGGTGCCCTTCCCAGCACTGGGTGTCATTAGCTGTTGAAATCCTCGCAGCAATTCTATGAAGTAGATAAAATCATCTCCATTTGCAGATAAGGAAACCAGCTCAGGAGTGCCCAGGTGGGTGTGCCTTCCCCAGACTGGTTGCGGCACCTGGGCTCTGAGCTCTTTGCCTTCCTGCCTCTCTGCACAGTTTTGCCAACATTCCTCCTCTCTCATTTCCACCTCCATAATTTTTGCTATTCTGATGGGTGTAAATCCTCTGTCGTAATGTTGTTTTAATTTGCACTTCTCTGGTATCTAGTGAATTTGAATATTCCTAGAATCTGGGCTCTTAGCTGTTAATTTGCTTCTTGAAATAAAACTACAGTAAGTCCCCTGCTTATGAAGGATTTCTGTTCTGAGAGCACATTCGTAAGTCCAATTTGTTCATAAGTCCAACAAAGTTAGCCTAGGTGCCTTAGTAACATAATTGGTAATATAGTACCATACTGTAATAGGTTTATAATACTTTCCAGACAAATAATACATGCATAAAAAACAAACACACAAAAACAAAACATTTTTAATCTTACAGTACAGTATGCAGAGTACATCATGTGAAATGCCAGGCTGGATGAAGCATAAGCTGGAATCAAGATTGCCAGGAGAAATATCAATAACCTCAGATATGCAGATGACACCACCTTTATGGCAGAAAGTGAAGAGAAATTAAAGAGCCTCTTGATGAAGGTAAAAGAGGAGAGTGAAAAAGTTGGCTTAAAACTCAACATTCAAAAAACTAAGATCATGGCATCTGGTCCCATCACTTCATGGCAAATAAATGGGGAAACAATGGCAGACTTTATTTTCTTGGGCTCCAAAATCACTGCAGATGGTGACTGCAGTCATGAAATTAAAAGACACTTGCTCCTTGAAAGAAAAGCTATGACCAACCTAGACAGCATATTAAAAAGCAGAGACATTACTTTGCTGACAAAGGTCCATCTAGTCAAAGCTATGGTTTTTCCAGTAGTCATGCATGGATGTGAGAGTTGGACTATAAAGAAAGTTGAGGACCAAAGAATTGATGGTTTTGAACTGTGGTGTTGGAGAAGACTCTTGATAGTCTCTTGGACTGCAAGGAGATCAAACCAGTCAATCCTAAAGGAAATAAAGCCTGAATAATCATTGGAAGGACTGATGCTGAAGCTGAAGCTCCAATACTTTGGCCACCCGATGCGAAGAGCCAACTCATTAGGAAAGACCCTGATGCTGGGGGAAGACTGAAGACAGGAGAAGAAGGGGACGACAGAGGATGAAATGGTTGGATGACATCACCAACTCAATGCACATGAGTTTGAGCAAGGTCTGGGAGATAGTGAAGGACAGGGAAGCCTGGCAGGCTGCAGTCCATAGGGTTGTAAAGACTCGGATATGACTGAGTAATTGAACAACACCTGTACAACAACTGGCATACAGAGCCTGGTAGACAGGCACATTTGCAGCTTTTAAAGTTTGCAACTTGAAAGTTTTCATGTAAGGGACTTACTGTACTTTATCTCCTACACAAGGTGAAAAAAGAGTGTAACCAAGAAATTGACAGACATTTATATGCCTTCCTCCCTTGTTGCAAGTGCAGGCTTGTGTCTCAGAAAGAGAATTCCCAGATCTTGGCATGATGCGCTTCATGCAGACCACCTGGGGTCAAAGTTCAAATCACTTACCAGCTGTGTGACTCTTAAAAATTACTGACCACTCTGGGCTTCTCTTTCCTCTTCTGTAAAATGAGGGACAGTAGTTGCCCCTGCTACCTATGATTGTTGGAGAATTAACATGCTTGGCACACAGAAAGTGCCAATCAATAATAGTGACTATTATTTATTTTTTAAATTAGTTTTTATCAGAGTATAGTTGATCTACAATATTGTGTTAGTTTCTGCTGTATAGCTGTGGATCAGTTGTATGTATACTTGTATCCACTCTTTTTTAGAACCTTTTCCCATATAGATCATTACAGAGTATAGAGTAGAGATCCCTCTGCTATACAGTAGGTCCTTATTACTTATCTATTTATATACAATAGTGTATTAGTGTGTATATGTGAACCCTAATCTCCCAATTTATCCCTCCTCCCCTTTCCACCCTGTTATTATTATCCCTATCAGTGCTCACAAGAAAAAGAATCATTATATGGTGATGTCAGAGAGTTTAGCATTTTCGAGAGGGTCTCCCATGACACCAGTGTGAATAATCTCAGTATTTAGTTTTCTCAGGGGTAAGTTTTGCTAAACTAGAGCAATTACAGGACCTGAAAGTTTATATTGGGTGTTAAAGTTGTGTGACTGTTTGTCAGTATGACTTGGGGAGAGGCTTGCGAATCACTGCCCTCTTCCAGCTGTTGGGTGAGAATGAGGGTATTCTAGTTGTCTGCTCACAGACTTAAGGGTTTAGTGGGGTGCACACTCCCCACTGTCCCAGATCTGGGGGTTTAGGTACCTTATGAGACATCAGAGGCCCGCTTGTGTCTCAGCTGTCCTGGGGTCTTCACTCAGGAGTTGGACAGAGGCAAGTGAAGACCTAATCACAGGAGCGCTGCCTGAGAAATGGGAGTGAAGAGAGGGCTGGACTTTCCTCCCACAAATGGTGACTTACACCTTGAATTTCAGTGCTAGGATGAAGGCATCTTCATTCCTTTCACAGTGTTCCTGGAGGGCCTCTCTGGAAAAACACCAAGTGTCCTTTGAAACCAGAGCCATTCTCTGTGCAAGGGAAGTCATACCTGACCTCGGTCAACTCTGACCGAGCTGGACTTGACTCCCTCCTGGGTGAACTTGGGCAAATGTCAACTTCTCTGAGCCCACTTCCTCATATCTGTCTCACTGGGCTTCTTCCCCCTTTATGTATTACACATGAATCCCTTGGATGGTTGATGAAGTCAATGGACTTCCTCTCAAGATAACTTCTTAAAATGCATATAATAAAGAACTTCCCTGGCAGTGCGATGGTTAGAACTTTACCTTCCAAAGCGGGGGGTACGAATTCAATCCCTGGGCTGGGAGCTAAGATCCCACATGCCTTGCGGCACCAAAACCAAAAAACATAAAACAGAAGCCATATTGTAATAAATTCAATAAGGTCTTTAAAAAAGATTAAAATGCACATAATAAAATACATGATATAACAAAGAAATAATTATATCCAATCCAAGTTTCCATAGATGGATGAATGAGTAATAAAATGTGGTACATACATGCAATGGAATATTCAGCCTTAAAAAAGAAGGGAATTGTGACACATGCTACAACACGGATGAACCTTGAGGATGTTAAGCTAAGTGACATAAGCTAATCACAAAAGGACAAATACTGTATAATCCCACCTATTTGAGGTCTGGCTAGTCAAATTAGAAAGAAAGTAGAATGGTGATTGCTAGCAGCTGAGGGAGAGGAGAATGGGAGTTATTCTTTAATGGATGTAGAGTTTGAGTTTTGTAAGACAGGGTTCTGGAGATGGATAGTGGTGATGTTGGCATAATATTGTGAATGAAATCAATGGACATGAGTTTGAGCAAACTCCGGGATAGTGAAAGAGAAGTCTGGTGTGCTGCAGTCCATGGAGTTGCAAAGAGTCACACACAACTGAGCAACTGAACAACAATTAATGCTATTGAATTGTATACCGAAAAATGGTTAAGATGGTCAATTTTATATTACTACCTGGGTTTTACTACAAATAAAAATGATAAAAGAGGTGGTTTACAAAACCCGATATCAAAACTCCTATCTGGGTTATCAAGATACTAAGCTAACGTATAGGGGCTTTCCCAGTGGCTCAGCAGTAAAGAATCTGCCTCCAATGCAGGAGACCCAGGTTCAATCCCTGGGTTGGGAAAATCCCCTGGAAGAGGGCATGGCAACCCACTCAAGTATTCTTGCCTGGAGAATCCCATGGGCAGAAGAGCCTGGTAGGCTACAATTCATAGGGTTGCAAAAAGTTGGACATGACTGTCAAGTGACTGAGAAAACACACAAACTAATAAGGTATGATGTGTGATAGAATAAGCACAGCTTTATTAGGATTTAAATGTGTGTGTGTGTGTGTGTGTGTGTGTGCGCGCGCGTGTGTTCAGTTACTCAATTGTGTCTGACTGTTTGCAATCCCATGGACTGTAGCTCACCAGTTTCTTTTGTCCATGGAATTTTCCAGGCAAGAATATTGAAGTGAGTTGCCATTTCCTACTCCAGGGGATCTTCCCGACCCAGGGATCAAACTCTTGTCTCTTGTATCTCCTGCATTGGCAGGCAGATTCTTTACCACTGTACCACCTGGAATTTAAATGGCAGCAGATTAATTCACTATTATTTTTAAAAAATAGTGATATTTGTAAAAGATCTTGATATCTCTGTATCAACTGTCATGTTGTACGAAAATATCTGGGTTTTCCACTGTGGACAGAGTCATAATAATGATGAGGCTTGTTGTCTTCATTGTAATAAAAATGCTAAATTCCAGTTAGAAGTTAATGGGAATAAAGATGTGATTTTCTTTCCCATCCAAGCTGAAGAAACCCCCAGTTCTATACATGTACCCTTGGGGTGGACCCTGGGTAAGAATTCCCACATTGGATGTTCCATGTTTTAGAACCAAGCCTGATTCTGGAATCACTTGATAAATGATGGTTCTTAGCAGCAGAAAAACTGGTTGCCCTCTTGGAGGGAAGGATGATAAAAGATTTTCATTCTGTTCCCACATGGCAATAGTGGTAAAGAACCTGCATGCCAATGCAGGAGACATAAGAGGCTCAGGTTTGATCCCTGGGTCAGGAATATCCCCTGGAGGACTGCATGGCAACCCACTCCGGTATTCTTGCCTGGAGAATCCCATGGACAGCAGAGCCTGATGGGCTACAGTCCATAGTGTTGTAAAGAGTCAGGCATTACTGAAGTGAATGAGCACGCACGCCAGGAGAGGGAACTCCTCTCAAGAATAAATTAGATTACTGCTTCTAATAGAGCAAATAAGAAAGTTGGGTTTTCTTATCACAGCTCATTGACCATTCATTTCCTGGTTCCCAGGGTGCTGTGTGTGTTTTGCAACTGACTAATCAGTACCTTTTTAACAAGCCTTGTAATTGGTTGGTTAAATGTCAGTTTCCTCATCTATAAAGTGGTAATGATGGTGCCAGATCTCACAAGATGGGCCAATTTAGAATACTTTGGAAGCTTGGCAATTGGTGTTAATATATTTTATTAACCTTTGACCTCTAAGTATCAAAGGAAACCAGTGAGTGGGTCAGTGGTTTCTGTTTTTGAAAAACCAGCTGAGCAGGTAGAAGAGCCCTTCGTTTAAAAAGGATTTCACAATTTCTTATTTGCAAGGGAGGGAGGGTGTTAATAAATAAAATTGTGGTGAAACCACGCTGGGACTGTGATTCAGTCAATTCCCGAGGCATACAGTCTATTGAGTAAAAGCAATTTTCAAAATGTGATTTTTCCCAAATGGAGAAATAAAATTTGAGCGCAAATGAAAAGATCCCAATGAAACCACTTTCTCTAAGAATATCCAACACAGGAGCCCTCATGTGTATATATATGTGTGTGTGTGTGTGTGAAGGGTGTACGTGTAAGGGTTTGTATAGAGGTGTGTGTGGGAGTGTGGAGCCATGTGTGAAGCGGAATGTGTATGTAGGAGAAATGGACTTTGGGTTGTCAAATAGAGAAGAAACTTGCTTTTCAATTCCTGTTTCCTCTTCTCTTTTTCAAATTTAAACAAAGACATAGAAACAAACCTGTGGAAAAGAAAAGAAAAAGAAAACAAACTTATGGTTACCAAAGGGGAAAGGGGGGAGGGATAAATTGGGAATTTAGGATTAATAGACACACAACAGACCTACTGTATACTATATATAAAATAGATAAATAACAAGAACCTACTGTATAGCACAAGGAACTATATTCAATATCTGGTGATAACCTATCATGGAAAAGAATCTGAAAGCATATATCTATATCTATAGATATATATGAAACTGAATCACTTTGCAGTATACCTGAAGCACTGTCAATCAATTAGACTTCAAAAGGGACTTCGCTGGTGGTTCAGTGGTTAGGACTCCGAGCTCTCACTGCAGGGGCAGGGTTCAGTCCCTGGTCAGGGAGTTAAAATCGTACATGCCATGCAGCAAAAACAAACAAACAAATAAGAAACTATACTTCAGTTTTAAAAAAAGATTTAAACAAGAGCTCAGGGGAGGTTCTCACAGGTTCTTTTGAGTGAGATGAGGATGCACTGGCCTTGGCCTTCCTCGGTGAGACCTTCTGAAGAGGGCCAGGGCCTCCAAGCCCCTTGGTACCCTCCAGAGTCCCTGTGAAGGTTTAACCAGCTGTGTGTTCTGCTCTTGTTTGCTTCTGTTGGGTGTTGTGAGTGCCTCCCATCCGTGCATGGATAGACCCTGGTGATGAGCAGCCCCTGGGCAGCACAATGGGGGCCGACGTCCAATCCCATGTTTTCTCACGTGGCTCATGATAAATCCAGAGCAATGTGGGATTAAGGAAAAGTTGATCAACAGAGAGATGAGTTAAAAAAAATAATAATCCGAAACAGATGGAGCAATAGCTCAACAGTCTAAGTAGAATCTCGGTGGTAGGTACATAGGTGTTCACTGTACACTTCTGACTTCTGTTCATTTGAAAATTATCATAATGAAATGCTGGGTAAAGGGAGAGACCCAATTGAAAAATAAGGTCTTGTTATCCCTGAACCCTCAAATTTAAAATTTTTATATAACTGGGGTAATTTTCTTCCAGCTCCATTTAAAAAATCCAAAAATGATGAACAGAAGTAACTGGATTCCTATAGATCCTGAAAACAGACTTATGATTCAGTTCAGTTCAGTAGCTCAGTCGTGTCCAATTCTTTGCGACCCCATGAATCGCAGCACGCCAGGCCTCCCTGTCCATCACCAACTCCCGGAGTTCACTCAGACTCACATCCATCGAGTCAGTGATGCCATCCAGCCATCTCATCCTCTGTCATCCCCATCTCCTCCTGCCCCCAATCCCTCCCAGCATCAGTCTTTTCCAATGAGTCAACTCTTCACATGTGGTGGCCAAAGGACTGGAGTTTCAGCTTCAGCATCATTCCTTCCAAAGAAATCCCAGGGCTGATCTCCTTCAGAATGGACTGGTTGGATCTCCTTGCAGTCCAAGGGACTCTCAAGAGTTTTCTCCAACACCACAGTTCAAAAGCATCAATTCTTCGGTGCTCAGCTTTCTTCACAATCCAACTCTCACATCCATACATGACCACTGGAATAACTATAGACTAGATGGACCTTTGTTGATAAAGTAATGTCTCTGCTTTTCAATATGCTACCTAGGTTGGTCATAACTTTTCTTCCAAGGAATAAGCGTCTTTTAATTTCATGGCTGCAGTCACCATCTGCAGTGATTTTGGAGCCCCTAAAAATAAAGTCTGATCAAAGGGGAAATATTAGCAAAGTGTTGGAAATAGGGATAAATCAGGAGCTTAGGGTGAACATATGAACAGTACTATATATAAGATAAATAACCAACAAAGACCTACTGTATAGCACAGGGAACTCTACTCAATCCTCTGTAATAATCTATATGAGAAAAGAATCTGAAAAAGAATGGATATATGTACATGAGAGCCTTCACCGATGGTTCAGCAGTAAGAGACCTCCTGCAATGCAGGAGATGCAGGAGACTTTAGTTTGAACCTTGGGTTGGGATGATCCCCTGGAGAAGGAAATGGCAGTCCACTCCAGCATTCCTGCCTGAAGAATTCCATGGACAGAGGAGCCTGGTGGGCTACAGTCCATGTGGTCACACAGAGTCGGACATGACTGAGCACTCAGCGTAAGTACATATGTGTCAGATCAGATCAGATCAGTTGCTCAGTCATGTCCGACTCTTTTCGACCCCATGAATTGCAGCACGCCAGGCCTCCTTGTCCATCACCAACTCCCGGAGTTCACTCAGACTCACGTCCATCGAGTCAGTGATGCCATCCAGCCATCTCATCCTCTGTCGTCCCCTTCTCCTCCTGCCTCCAATCCCTCCCAGCATCAGAGTCTTTTCCAATGAGTCAACTCTTTGAATGAGGTGGCCAAAGTACTGGAGCTTCAGCTTCAGCATCATTCCTTGTATCTATGACTGAATCACTTTACTGTACACCGGAAACTAACACAACCTTGTAGATCAACTATGCTGTGGTTTGGTTGTTCAGTCACTGAGTCGTGTCCAGCTGACTGCTCTCACTCATACCCTTAGTCTTATCTTTCCACGGCTTTCCATTCTTCCTCAAACCTCGAATAGAAACACTTGGGTTGAACCATTTCTTCAGTTCAGTTCAGTTCAGCCTCTCAGTCGTGCCCGACTCTTTGCGACCCCATGGACTGCAGCACGCCAGGCCCTGCTGTCCATCACCAGCTCCTGGAGTTTGAACCATTTCTCAGGGTCTTCATTGTCTTATGAGGGCTCCCGTGTCCTGTAAAACTTCTGTGAAATAAATGTGTATGCTTTTCTCCTGTTACTCTGCCTGATCAGTTCAATTTTGAGACCCCAGGGACCCTAAGAAGGTCTAGGAAACTTTTCTTTCCTCCCTCCACAGGCTGCTCCTGCACGCAGAGGTTGAGCCCTTGCCTTTCTATTAGAAGGCATAGATGACAAAAGAATGATGATCTATTGTCATCCTTCTGATCCCCACTCTTACTTGGGGCCCCCAGAGCTAAAACAGGAGTTGGGGGATGCTTCCTGAGTGACCCTTGAGACCTGCACTGGAGGAGGCAGGGAGAGGCTGACCTTTCATTCATGTGCTTGGAACTGCTTCTGGGTGAAATTGTCAAGTGCTAGAGAGAACTGCTGAGCCTGAAGACATGATAAGGGTTCCCAGTGGTCATTTGATGAGTGTTACTTATCCAGGGCGTCCCCAAAGGTCTCATCTGGCTACTGTGGGACTCAGGGAGGCCACTGGAGTGCTGAGCACTGCTTGGAGCAGAAGCCAAATATTTCATCAGAATTCTGAAACTTTGCAGCTAAGTGGGTGGTGTGAGGTGTGACCAAGTTTGGGTCATTCTGTCTTGTGAAGGAGAAACTGGAACACGCCTTGTTTTTCTTAGAGGGGATCCTTAAAACAAATTAGGGTTCATATTGACTGAGAGATGCTTGATCTCAAGCAGTTTTTCTCTTTTTAAATATTTATTTTTACTTACTCATTTTTTCTTTGGCTGGTTGCGGCACACAGGATCTTTGATCTTCGTTGCGGCATGCAAACTCTTAGTTGTGGCATGTGGGATCTAGTTCCTCGACCAGGGATCAAACCTGAGCCCCCTGCATTGGGAATGTGGAGTCTTAGCCACTGGACCATCAGGGAAGTCCCTCAAGGAGTTTTCAAGTGGCAGGGGCTCTGGTCACAAGTTAGTGAATGGTCAGGATGTGGAGAAAATGTCATTGGTCTCAACAGCAGGACTGCTGCCTCCTTTCCCCAGCTGAGACCACTTTTCAGAAGCACTTTGAAAAGCTCCTGTGAGTGGGAAGGGAGGCCTCCAAGGGCCGGCTTGAATGGCAACAGTAGCTGGCTGTTGTCACTTCCCCTGGGGTGGGAGCTGGCAGATGACTGCAGGGCTTCTGTTTCCAGTTTTGTGGGTGGAGGAGGGTGGGCCAGGAGGAGGCCTGGGCTCTGTCCTCCTTGAGGTCCCCAGGACCCACCCACTTCTCACAGATGCCCAACGAGGGGGCTCAGCTTCGGGATGGGGTGTCATTCCACCCTGCAGCTGGGACAGGCAGATTCAGGGGCCACCTCAGCTGGGTTGCAGAAATGAGGGCGCAAAGCACAAATCTGCATCTTTCTCCAAATTGTTTGTCAATCTGCAGTGGGTCAGAAACTCAAGGAGGAGAATTGGGTACAGAAGCGGGGGTGGCTGTCCACCCATGTCCGGTTTTGCAAGGTCAACTTTGGGTAGTTTTCCTGCATGCAGAGGCAGAGGCAGGAATTCCCCCGTGAGGACGGTGCTAAATGTCAGAGATGACTCTTTTCCTTCCCTGGTCTATTTCTCTGTTCTCCTTTCAGATTTACTCCCCCGCAGAGAAACTTACTTCAAGCCCAGTTGTCCCAGCCAGGTCTTTGTTTTCTGAATTAATCAAATAATAATAATGCTCCCTGCCCCTACTGAGAGCCAGTGGACGCAGAAGATTCAGAGAGTGGGGAGGAGCCCGTCTCCTCCGAGGGGGATCCCAGTAGCTGGTGAATTTGGTGAATAAAGTTAGGCAGCTGGCAGCTTCCTGCTCCTCTGGCTCTCAGGCTGCAGCCTCAGCTCAGATTCCTGGCCAGGGAATCACCCTGTCATTCTTGCCAACTCACTCTGGGGAGGCTGTGGGTTCTGGCAATTGGCCTGGCCCTGGCCCAAGGCTCGATGACAACAATCTTAGATGGAATCACAACGCCCTGCTCTGCCCTTTTCTATTTAACTTTGGGCTTGCCTGGAGGCTCAGACAGTAAAGAATCTGCCTGCAATGTGGGAGACCGGGTTTGATCCCTGAGTCAGGAAGATCCCCTGGAGAAGGGAATGGCTACTCACTTCAGTATTCTTGCCTGGAGAACTCCATGGACAGAGGAGTCTGGCTGGCTACAGTCCATGGGGTTGCAAAGAATCAGACACAACTGAGTGACTAACACACACACACACTATTTATTTATTATTTTGAATTGGAGGATAATTGCTTTACAATATTGTGTTGGTTTACTATATATCAATGTGAATCAGACATAGGTATATGTATGTTCCCTCCCTCTTGAACCTTCCTTTCACCTCCCACCCCATATATTTAACTTTTAAAATTGAAGTCATAGGCCAAAAAACCTTTAGATCTTGTTCAAGGAGAATTTTTTAAAATAGTGTAATCGTGACTTTCATACAAATATTAAATGAACACGTAGGGACTTCCCTGGCTGTCCAGTAATAAGAACACAAGGCTTTCATTGCAAGAGGCACAGGTTTGATTCCTGGTCAGGGAACTAAGATTCTGCATATTGTAGGTTGCAGCCAAAAAAAAAAAAGGCACATATTAACTCATTTAAGTAACACATTATAATCTGCTCAAAGGAGACTCCAAAGAACAGACACACATATAGGTAGTCAGGAATGCTGGAATGAATTTGCTTAGTAGATACAAAATTGCTCAATATTGTAACTCCAAAACTCCACTGGATACAATATACCCATTTTTGTAGATAAGAATCATTAAAAAAATATATATTTATGTATTTATTTATTTGGCTTCCTTAGGTCTCCCAGTTGCAGCATGTGGGATCTTCACGTGTGTCATGCGAACTGTTAGTTGTGGCCTGTGGGCTCTAGTTCCCCGACCAAGGATCCAATCCAGACTTTCTGCATTAGGATCATGGAGTCTTAGCCACTGGACCACTGGAAGTCCCAGACAAGAATCATTTGATGAAAGGTGCACAGAACCAAATAATCTGGAAGTGTGCACTAGACAACTCCTAGTTTTCCAATAAAGACACCTAATAATCTTTGAAATCTATTTCAAAGGATTTCAGTTTTCCCTTCAGCTCTAGCGTATGACTCCTTCATTCGTTGTTCCATAGTGACCGCTCCTGTAAATACCATCCAGAACAAGAAACATACCAACATTATCATCATCTCTTTGGTGGTCCTTCTTGGGCTTCTTCTCATTCATTCATTTCTCTTGTCTTCCTCCCTGTAGGCAACTACTCTCCGGGTTCCAAACCCAAGGGCTACTTTTGTCTGTGTTTAAACTTCTATCACTGTGATTGAAGAGCATATACTCTTCTGTGTGTGGCTTCTTACCCTCAGCAAAGTGTTTCTGAGATTCATCCATGCTGTTGTACATATCAGTAATTCATTCCTTTTCATTACTCAATAGTTGTTCATTGGATGAACTTACCATTGTATTAATATCAATAACCTCAGATATGCAGGTGACACCATTTTTATGGCAGGAAGTGAAGAGGAACTAAAGAGCCTCTTGATAAAGGTGAAGGAGGAGAGTTAAAAATCTGGCTTAAAACTCAACATTCAAAAAATGAAGATCATGGCATCTGGTCTCATTACTTCATGGCATATAGATGGGGAAACAATGGCAACAGTGAAAGATTTCATTTTCTTGGGCTCCAAAATCACTGTGGATGGTGACTGCAGCCATGAAATTAAAAGAGGCTTGCTCCTTGGAAGAAAAGCTATGACCAACCAGACAGCATATTAAAAAGCAGAGACATTACTTTGCTGACAAAGGTCCATCTAGTCAAAGCTATGGCTTTTCCAGTAGTCATGTATAGATGTGAGAGTTGGACCATAAAGAAAGCTGAGCGCCAAAGAATTAATGCTTCTGAACTGTAGTGTTAGAGAAGACTCTTGAGAGTCCCTTGGACTACAAGGAGATCAAATCAGTCAATCCTGAAGGAAATAAAGCCTGAAAATTCACTGGAAGGACTGAATCTGAAGCTGAAGCTCCAATACTTTGGCCACCAGTTGCGAACAGCGACTCACTGGAAAAGACCCTGATGCTGGGAAAGATTGAAGGCGGGAGGAGAACAGGATGACAGAGGATGAGATGGTTGGATGGCGTCACCAAGTCAATGGACATGTGTTTGAGCAAGCTCCAGGAGATGGGGAAAGACAGGGAAACCTGGCGTGCTGCTGTCCATGGGGTTGCAGAGTAGGACACGAATAAGCAACTGAACAACAACAACAACAACTGCTGTATCTGTTCTAGTATTGACGGGCATCTGAGCAGTTTCTAGTTTTAGGAAGTAATAGTGTTGCAGTGAATTCTTCTCTGTGTCTTTTGGTGCCTATGTGTCTGCACTTCTGTTGGAGTGGAATTACTAGAGGTCAGAGGGTGGAGGTATGTTCGATTTAGCAGATCCTACCAGGCTCCCAGGGGCTTCCCAGGTGGCACAGAGGTAAAGAATCCGCTTACCAGTGCAGGAGACGCAAGAGACTTGGGTTCGATCCCTGGGTCAGGAAGATCACTTGGAGCAGGAAATGGCAACCTGCTCTAGTATTCTTGCCTGGAGAATTCCATGGATAGAGGAGGCTGGCGGGCCATAGTCCATGGGGTCGAAAAGAGTTGGACATGACTGACACTGCACACGCACATCAGGCTCCTAACGTTGAGCCAATCTCCTTCCCACTGGAAGGCACGACCTTTCTCACTGCACTGCATCCTACTGTCTCTTCCTGTTGTAATCGGTCCTTCTTTCTGGCTTCTAGCTCCAGGATTACTTTCTGAATTTCCCTAAGGAAAACTTCCTCCCAGGAAGCTTAGGTTTTTGCCTACAAGTCATTTTAATTTTTTTGGCTGCACCACGCAGCTTGTGGGATCTTAGTTCCCTGATCAGCTATCCAACCTGTGCCCCCTGTGATGGAAGCCCATGAGTCCTAACCACTGGACCACCAGGGAATTCCCTAAAAGTAATTTTTTTTTTCTTTTGAACTTTTTATTTTGTATTGATGTATAGCCAATTAACAAAGCTCTGATAGTTTCAGGTGAACAGCAAAGGGACTCAGCCATT